>NW_015557067.1:976425-1019624 GCF_001515605.1 Sinocyclocheilus anshuiensis
ACTTAGCAGATATTTCCGTATTGCGCAAGTGTGAAGCTCTGTTTCGGGGATTACGTCTCTTTATATCAGGCAACCCAGTTGTGTTCCTCAGCGGCCAGATTAAACCTGGTTGTAACCTATATATGCTCTATTCATTCTTTCATCGCAATTTTCTACTCAATTTTAAACGTTGTAAAATTTTAAACAAATTAAGCGCGGTCCACTGCTGTACACGTGCCACAATATCGATACAGGGCCAGCTGTATCGATACTCGTATCGTCAAATCTCTGTGACGATACATCGTCGTATCGATATTTTGAACACAGCACTAATGTCTACAGGGATTCTTAAAAAATATACAAAAAAATAAAAAGAGAGCGAAAACCTTCAGTATGTAAGAGTTTGTTGCGACCCTATATCTGCATGAGACAGGCTGTTTATCTCATCAGAGTTTCAAGTCATTTCACCTTTGATTCAGTCCAATTTCCTCTTTCCTCTAATGTTTATACTTAAATCAGCTTGTTTACTAGAAGTAGGTGTTTGAGTGAAGCAATGTAGTTCAGAGCATGACATGGATGCATATTGTTTTTTTGTTATCTGTGTACACTTTAAGGAAAAGCAGTACCCCCCTGTTAATTATTTACACCTTATTTTTTGCTTTACATTTTTCCGCTTGCTTCCTGCACTTACTCTCTCTATAACTCTAACTCTCTAACTCTTTTTTTCTCCCCCTCTGCTCTATAAATTTAATTGAACCGAATCAAGCAAGTAAATGATGATTGCACCCCTGTACCTGGCCTTCAGCCAAAAGAAGAGATCACACTTTCGTCAGTGCTTTAGTGCCCAAGCATCAACACTAAGGGACACCTGGCATGATCCAAACCATGGCAAGCATCTGTGCCCATGGCATAATGTCAGTGACTTAGAGCTGCAGAATGTGAGCACACCACTGCATTGCCATTTTAACTTGAGCTTGTGGGTTGCATCACCTCCAGAATAAAATTTCCCAGTGTCACTTTACTATCAGAACATTGTGCATGCACATACTTTTTTATTATTATTATTAGTATTAATAAAGGTTGGAATACACTACACGACTTTTAAAATCAGAACAGATCTGAAAACACTAGGCTAGGGATGTCCCGATCAGGTTTCTTGTGCCCCCCGATCCGAGTCATTGAATATTGAGTATCTGCCCATACCAATTCCAGATCCAATACTTGTATATTCCTATAGACCCCTTTTCAGTTAGTAAACAATGTGACGTTTTTCTGTGGGCGGAGCTTAGGTGGAGGCAGAAAGATTCCCCTGACCGCCTCACTAATGCTAGCTATGAAGTTTTGTTAGCTTATTTTTTAACAATGACCGGAGAAAATTCGATTTTACATGAATATGTAAGGTCACTCACACTCACTGTCCGTGACAGCGATTGTCATTTGAAAAAGTTAACTTTAACGGACGAAAGTAAATCAGTAAATGTTTTCACCTTTTGTAATTGTTATGTATTAGTCCCTCAATTGTCCTCATGTAGCTATAAAAATAGTTGCCTGCTGACATTGAAATATATACAGTTGTGCTCATAAGTTTACATACCCCTTGCAGATTATGCAAAATGTTAATAATTCTACACAAAATAAGAGGGATCATGAAAATCGCATGTTATTTTTATTTAGTACTGTCTTGAATAAGCTATTTCACATAAAGAATGTTTATATATACTCCACAAGACAAAATAGTAACTGCATTTATAAAAATGACCCCGTTCAAAAGTTTACATACCCATAAATCTTATTGTCAGGTTTAGGTTCTGTTATGTGGACCCTTCGGTTTCATTGGTTTCTGAATATGGGAATTTAGGGAAGTAGAATTGACTCATCCAGACTGCAAATCGGGGCAAAAATCTGTGCAAAAGTTGTGTTGTGTATTCCAGTCTTTAGCAGAGTCCCTTTGCCCAAAGTGCAGTGGCTGCAGTTAGGCGTGTTGCAATATACTGGTATTGACGATAACCATGACATTTGACAAATGAAATGCTGATATCATTTTTATATTACACATATGACGATATCAGAAGAATAAACTGCTGTGCAATGTTGGAAGAGGTGAAAGATGAAAACGATGCACTCTACCCACACCCAAAAATATTGGGAGTATGGGTGAGTGTTTGACACCCCACTCTGCAGGAAGTACCGATCAACAGTAAGTTATTTTTGTATGCGTTTATACAGTTATGGTTACAAACTCTTTCTTTTCCTTCCTACAGTCATATTTTATGTGTGATTCATTGGTCACGATAACAGTGGCGGCTCGTGGGTTTTAAAATAGAGGAGGCACAGTAATTGTATTGGTGGGTTCTTTTCTCAACACTCCTCAGTGCTGAAAGTGAACACTCAATGCTGTTTGGCTAATTTTTTTTACCAACGGAGGCACGAGATTTCAGCTCTCCCCCAGCCTCCCCCTCCCCTTCTCTATCACCTAGCAGTTGTAATTACATCAGCAGATTCGGCACATTCACGATAGAAAAGCGGCACTTTCCAACTTCAGTAACATGTTATGGTATTGCAGCTGTGAAATTACAAACAAAAAATACACGTTCTGAGACATGAATTTAAATTAATTATCGTTCTCCTCCCATTTTCACCTCAAACTTTTGGGGAAGCTGTGCCTCCCCTGCCTCCCCCGACGAGCCGCCACTGCACGATAATTGTGTAGTGTAAATCTGATATCGGTCATAGTTTCAATAAATTCTCACTTTTAACATTTAAGCAATATTGCACTCACAGTCATGCTGTTGTATTGAATATCAACACACATGAAATGAAAGTGTGATTATTACTTTTATACAAGAGCTAATGTAGAGTAACTATTTCAGTACACTGACATTTGACCTCTATGTTGTGTCCCTGGATTTGTATGAGGTGTCCTGACATGAATATTGCACTGCTTAAAATATTTTAAACAGTAGAGCATTAGCATCGTCCTGCCCTCTCGTGCCCTTGGCTTTCCCAGAGGCCCTGCTCTAGCAGTTGTAATTTGAGATGCATTACATGTTTGGTTATGGAAGAGCAGTTTTATACTCTTGACAGTTTTATATGAATTGTCCTCAGGCATTTCATAAGTGAGCTGAGTGGGTGGCAAGCCTTAACGGTCAACTGTCTGTATCAGGACTGCACGCTTCACAAGGAGCACTTATCTTTTATTAATATCACTTCATTAAAAGTTTTGCTGTTCTGCTTTTCTTCTGCTTCACTCCTTATTTTCCTTCTAAAAAGACATTGTTAATTAATCAACAGAAAAACAAAAACACCATGAGCCAAATGGGAAAAAGTCAGATGACAAGGTTCAGTGCTCTAAGACTGTTGTAACAGCTAGTGTGAGACAATTAATGCATGCAGCAAACAGCAGGCAATGAACACACCCCAATGTGCTAATTGTAACTCCAGCTGAGGGGCCTTGTGGGTGCGATTGAGTGAGACCTTTTCAGTATTGTCATCCTCCTTCAACGTAGCTTGACCGCCCCCCTCTCAGTGCCAGTCTGCCCCCTTTCCAATTATCAAACTTTATTAAGACATTTGTTTTCCTGAGATGGCCTTTGCACCTTTTGTTGAGCTCTGGATGGTAGGATGTTATTTTGTATTTGGCTAATTGAATCCTGTTTATTTTAGTGATTAGAATGTCCTCTTGTAGTGAAATGAGGTTTACTTGCATGGTGTTATCTGCCCCTTTGTGACAGGAACAAAGTAAACAGAACAGAAGTGAAGTGCTGAACTATTTCTGTGTGTGAGTATAAATACATACATTATATATAGGGTACAATGGGGGTAAAAGGCGCCTTTGAAATTATTTTCATCTAAACCACTAGATGGCACAAAAACGTGGCATAGCACTTTCCAAAACATCTGCTTTTCAAGATGTATCATGCACGTGTATTTTTGTCTGATCCTTGATGCCATCGCGCACAGCAGTGCAAAGTTGATTCTGTGCTTACTTGATCTAATATTTTATGTTTTTAAAAATGTTGTAGATTTAAGTAGCAAATGAGAATCACTTATATTTATTGAAAAAAAAAAAAATTCAAAATAAGCAGAAAATAGTACAAACTTTGCTAAAGTGAATGTTTTGAACAAGTATTAACTTATAACATTATTTAAAAAAACATTATTTTAGCTGAAGTATGTGTATCAATAACGTGTGCCTTTTACCTCATGCTGGTGAGCCTTTTACCCCGTGTGTGGGGTAAAAGGGCCCTCTTGCCACCTCATACATTTATAAGATTTTTAAACAAAGTAAACAACTTGAATGATTTATTTTCACACAAAATCTGTTGCTCCATTAATTTTCAATACAACATATATATTTTTTCTGCAATTATACATTTTAGGCGCAGTGAATGGCACATTTTTTCTTAAGGTGGGCCTTTAGCCCCGTTGTACTATATATATAGTGGTGACAAATTACATGCAGTAGCACAAAACTATATATACAATAGAATAAAGATACAAATTAAATTAAACAGTGCTTTAACTTTTTCAGGTAGGTCTAGCAGTAGTATTCATGTACAAAAACTGAGATACAAAAAGTCATCAAATGTAAAATAACAGCATAGTCTTCACTGTATAAATAAATACAGATAAATCTATACAATTAAAGTTACAAGTCAAGAGCAGTGAGTGATTTTCTTTCTTTTGTTGTTTGAATAACATTACGAACACAGACAGAAGCATTAGACTGATGTCACTGTAAGACCTAATGCACAGATCCAGTATACTGACACAAATGTGTTTTCTTTCTCAACTGTTTACGTTCACTTAAGACATAATCGACTGCTTATGTGAATATTCGCCAAGGTGGGTGTTTTGGCATAACCCTGTGTCTATTTGACTATTTACGTGCAATAGTTTAATTTGGTACTTGCAAGCTGTTGGAGAGGCAGCTTTATATGCACATGCTTTGGATGTGAGTGCATAGAAACTGTCTCTCAGAGAGCATGCAACACTCTTTTGTGTTTTCTTGTGCTTGAATGGTTTAAAATTGCTTGGATGTTTAAATTAGCAAGACTTAAAAACATAAATTCTGTCAACTCTCCCAAGCATCTTTCACACTGAAATGCTTGTAGGAATTTCCGAATTGAGCTCTACCTGTGGGTATGAGTAAAATTATGCACAATAAACCTCAATCACATGCTGAAGTTTTTTTTTTTTTTTACTACCTTAGGCCAATAACTTGCAGCATTAATAACATAACACCTGTATGTATAAACAACAGTAAACATTAGTGTTATTTACCAGCCTAACACATGAAACCAAATCCTTGAACTCATGGCCTCAGCAGTGGACATGAGCAAAATATAATGGGTGGTATTTTCCGCTCCATCCAAGTTGAGAAGCCAGTTTATTTTGTTATATCTATTTTGTTATTTTGCATATCTATCTATGCACAGTTATATTATTAGTTGAATTTTATTATTGGCATTTAGCATTGTTTTTTCCCCCACCTGCGCCCTATCAGAACAGACTTGTGACCCAGCTGAGAACTACTGGTATACATCTGTCTTTTCCACTTTTAAGAAAAAAAAATCAAAGCTATCAGTCTAAAATGTCTCATTACAGCTCGAAGATAATATTTTAAACTAGTTAAAACCTTGTTTCCCAATTGCAGTCAGCTCTGCCATCAAAGCCAAGCATCAGGCTTCAGTCTGAGCCTCCCTGCCTCGCCTCAGTATCTCTAAGCTCTCGGCGAGGCACTGCCTTTAATGTTTCACAGTGTTAAATGGAGAAATGTAAGACTACAGGCAGAAGGAGCACCAGCTGTAGCCTGCAGCCACGCTTTACAGGTTACCTGCCTAATGGAGCTCCCAGGCCTTGAAGTGCAGTTGGGGAGCGGGAGGGGCAAAATGTCAAACGCTCATCTGAGACCCATCATTAAGGACTTTCTCTGACTGGAGATGAGGAAAGTGGATGGGTAGCACAAAAGAAGAGATGGCAGTAATTGACTACTTTCACTGCAATGGGACTAATTCACAATGAAGCACACAGCACCTAGTCATGTGGAGGAGACCTGAGTGATCTTCTAAATAATGGGAGTTTGAGAGCTAGTGCTGTTATCCAGGTGACTGAGGATGTACAGGGAGTTGGATTTGTCAAATGTGGCAGACATGCATCACCAAAAGCGGATTTGGACTGGCTTCTTATTATCAGTGGTTAGGCAAAAGTATAATGTAATCTTGTGCATGTTGTGGCTGTAATATCATAAGCCCAGTTTTTAACCAGCTCAGACCCTGGAGTTTGCATTTTAAGCTGAGCCTCTAGTTCTCATCTTTCCATTCCCTGTTGGCTCACTGCAATGGTCTGACCTTGGTGTAGGTAGAATTAATCTGCCATGCTCTATTTTCACATGTGAAGATGGCCATCATGGCAAATAATCTCTTTTCATATTTGATTGCAGTATCCACTTCCCCAAGGCCACTCTGTATTGGGTTAATTGAATTTCAGAGACCGTCTTCAGTTGGTCAGCAAAGATTGAAGTGCATGTAATCATAATTTCAGCAAGCACTGCTCTTGTCCGCTTTGCTAAATGAAGGGTGACATCACATTTTAACATATATATGAAATTGTGATTCAGTTGTGAACACATGCCAGAGGGTCTATGCGTTTGTAGTAGGGGTTGCACAGACTAGTTGATTTTAATGCTCTGCTTTGATGCTTTAAGCTTACGTTGACTAGTCGCCAGGATAAGAAATCTTTGAAGTCCACATTTACGCTCGACAGTTAAAATGACAAATAAATGCATACTCCGAAAGCGCTCCATAAGACGTGATTATATCATCTGGATGCTCGAAATTGAATGGGAGATGCATGGTTTAAACAACTTATTGGAAAGGTATCGCCATTCTAATCTAATGTGCTGCTGCATTGTAGCGCACACACATAGGTGTAGTGATTTCAATGTTAGATAGCCTCACATGGGGCACCAATAAATGTAGTGATTTCAACGTAAGATAGCCTCACGCGGGGCACCACTAAATGTAGTGATTTTAGATTTAAGTAGCACCACAAGTTTAATGGCTTTGGGCTTAAATATTAATTGTATTGTTTAGTTTTGGTCACACTATTTTATGGGGCACCAGCCAAGGAATTTCGCCTTGACAATAAAGAACAATCATGGAAGATTGTTGAATAAATAAGAATTGCATAAATTAGAGGACGTTATTAAAGGATAGACAAGAGTAACAAACAACTACTAAATGGGTACCATGAATGGATAAAGTGCAGATAGATTGATAGATGCAAATGACTGAGTTGGATGTTACTATGGACGTTATCTTATGGAAGGATAAACTGAAGATTATTGGAAGTAATAAGGTAAACCTTATTCTAGATTCAACAAATAAATTGAGAGATTATTTGTTAGGTAGTTAGGTAGGTCATTTTCAGTGCATTAGTGCTAGGAGCACAGGTGGGTGCTGAAGAACCCAAAGTCAGCATGAAATCAAAATTGACACTATTTCCATTTTAAATGTACCCTGGCATGACTTAGGGCCTATTTACACTTGGCCACTTCATGTGTTCTCTTCCGAGGGAACTCGAACTGCATCCTCTAACGCTCACTATGGGGAACACCTTCAGCGTAACCGGTGTCTGAAGCAAATGTCTAAACATGGCAATAACATTGGCCTATGCTGTCATTACCAGTGCGACTACAGTATAAAAGTGCGCCAAAAGAAAAGTTTATTTATTTCAGTAATTCAACTCAAATTGTGAAACTCATGTATTAAATAAATTCAGTGCACACTGACTGAAGTAGTTTAAGTCTTTGGTTCTTTTATTTGTGATGATTTTGGCTCACATTTAACAAAAACCCACCAATTCACTATCTCAACAAATTAGAATACTTCATAAGAAGGGTGTCAATGATTGTCTTCTGGACAACTGTCAGATCAGCAGTCTTCTCCATGATTGTGTAGCCTAGTGAACCAAACTGAGAGACCATGTTGAAGGCTCAGGAAACCTTTGCAGGTGTTTTGAGTTGATTAGCTGATTGGCATGTCACCATATTCTAATTTGTTGAGATAGTGAATTGGTGGGTTTTTGTTAAATGTGAGCCAAAATCATCACAATTAAAAGAACCAAAGACTTAAACTACTTCAGTCTGTGTGCATTGAATTTATTTAATACATGAGTTTCACAATTTGAGTTGAATTACTGAAATAAATGAACTTTTCCACGACATTCTAATTTATTGAGATGCACCTGTATACACACCATGGTTACATGCGTAACCTGAGACATTTTCTTTGATTGAATAGCTATCAGGTTGTGAAACGGCCAGGTGTAAATGCCCTTCGAAATGCATTCTGGACAGATTGCAATCTGATAAAACAGTTCAGGAGGTGCATTGAGATACATTCTAGATGCAAATGTGTAAATGCATTTGATTGTTGTAGCAACATATGTAAATAGGGATTGCAGGCATTGCACATAATTTTACTTAAAATCATCAGCACATGTTTTTAAACATTCAATCAATTCTAAACCATTCAAGCGCAATAAGCAGCAAAAGAGAACTCAGTTCAGTACTGGTGCTCTCTCTCAGAGACTGTTTTATGTGCATTCACACCCAAAGCATGTACACACAAAGCCAGCTCTCATACAGCACTCATACACTACTGAATTTAGTTATTTTTCACTGCTTATTGCTCGCAAACTTTTTGAGTCGCCCATCTTGGCGAGTATTCATGTAAACACAGTCAGTTATATCTTAAGTGAAAGTAAACAAGAAAATGTATGTTTAACAGTGTATTAGATCCGTGCATGACGTCTTAAAGAGACAGCAGCATAAAATACCTGTTCCTGTCTGTGTCATTAATGTTAATCAAACAACAAAATACAGAGAAAATTACCCACTTTTAATTGTAAGGATTCATCTGTATTTATTTATACACTAAAGACTATTCAGTTTTATTTTGTATTTGATTATTCCGTTTTTGTAATATTTCTGTTAGGATTCATCTGTATTTATTCATACACTAAAGACTATTCAGTATTATTTTATATTTGATTACTTTATTTAGTTTTTGTAGTATGTCTGTACCTGAATACTACTGTTAGACATGCCTGAAAAACTTAAAGCACTGTTTATTTAATTTAATTTGTATTGTATTCATTTGTGCTATTATTTGTATTACTGACAATTTTAGTTAGAATCAATTTAATTTGGAGTTTGAAATTAAAGTTCCTTGTGCTGTCTGTAAGGTATTGCACAACAAAATTAGCACCATCTAGAGCAGGGGTGGCCAACGTCGGTCCTGGAGAGCCACTGTCCTGCAGAGTTTTGCTCCAACCCTAATCAAACACACCTTAACCATAGATTTTATCAAGGGTGTATTAGATCCGTGCATGACGTCTTAAAGAGACAGCAGCATAAAATACCTGTTCCTGTCTGTGTCATTAATGTTAATCAAACAACAAAATACAGAGAAAATTACCCACTTTTAATTGTAAGGATTCATCTGTATTTATTTATACACTAAAGACTATTCAGTTTTATTTTGTATTTGATTATTCCGTTTTTGTAATATTTCTGTTAGGATTCATCTGTATTTATTCATACACTAAAGACTATTCAGTATTATTTTATATTTGATTACTTTATTTAGTTTTTGTAGTATGTCTGTACCTGAATACTACTGTTAGACATGCCTGAAAAACTTAAAGCACTGTTTATTTAATTTAATTTGTATTGTATTCATTTGTGCTATTATTTGTATTACTGACAATTTTAGTTAGAATCAATTTAATTTGGAGTTTGAAATTAAAGTTCCTTGTGCTGTCTGTAAGGTATTGCACAACAAAATTAGCACCATCTAGAGCAGGGGTGGCCAACGTCGGTCCTGGAGAGCCACTGTCCTGCAGAGTTTTGCTCCAACCCTAATCAAACACACCTGAACCAGAGTTTTTATCAAGGTTGGAGCAAAACTCTGCAGGACTGTGGCTCTCCAGGACCAACGTTGGTTACCCCTGATCTAGAGTTATATGCTTTCAAATTTCTGTAAGTATATTCCTAACAAAATGAATTTGAATTGACACCTAATGTCCCCCACCCCGATCTCCCCCCTGAGAATAAAAAAATCCCCCCCATAAAAGCCACCTAAGCGGGGAATCCCCCCCCCCCTTTTTTTTCCAAAATGAAATTCAAGCCCTGTGTGAAGTTTACTCCTCCCAAAATGGCAAAAAAAAAGATTTCACTAGTGCTGCTGATGCTCTCTCAACTGAACTGTTGCGGCCTTTGGTCTTGAATCCAGCTGATGATAAACAAAATTACGTGCATAAATGTTGCTTTTGGTGACATGATCTCTGTTGAATATGCATATAGCACGGGATTTGAAGATCAGATTTATAATACATTTCTGTACTTTTCTCAAGCCAATCATGGTGTAGGATTTACTTTGAAACAGTTTTCACTCAGAAATCACTAGTTAATTTCACAAATAATTACAAAGGAATGACAAGTAACACATTAAATGAAACATGAAATTTTAATGTAGACTGAAATAGAATTTTGTTGTAAAATGTACTACAATAATTTGAGCAGCTTCGTTGTATCTTTTTTTATGGCATGTTAAGTTTAAAACTCTTCAACTTTTTAAAACACACTCGAGACCCCTGCATACTGTTCTATTTTTTTTTTTTTTTGAACAGGAAAACAGGACCCTCTTCCTGTGTGAAGAGGGTCACAGAGGTCGTAGCAAGACAAATTCAGGGAGTTTATAAAATCCTTCTTTTTTCATTATTTCAGAGTCTGTCCTTGTCCTTTTGATTACCAGACGTTGAAATACGGAAGTTCCTTTTCAGTTAATGCTTTACATGTAGCATGACATGAATCACCAAAATCCAGAAGTATGTAATAAACACTAGTACTGTTATGATTTCTCCTTCGACTCAGGCCACAATTCCCCAGCACTGAGGGCTTTGCTACAGATGGTATACACTTGGTGTTAACGTCCACATATTGCCATACTTCATGTGCTAAATGAACAGTAACTTTCAGTAGAAAGTTGAAATTATTTGTGAATCATCTGACAGTCTTGTATCTTCTTAAACATTAACTACATTGATCTTCATTCATTACAAGTGGATTGTGAACCATCATTTCTAATAGTATTCCTCCTAATAGTATTCAGGAGGCTAAATAGTATTTAGTATTTAGTAGGCTAATAGTATCCCTCCCCCTAAGTTCTCAACATGCCTGTGTTGAGAATAAATAGACACATTTAAATAGATAAAAAAAGGAGTGGAATAAATGTCTTATGTCTGGCGTAATACACAAGCTGAGGATTTCATTATGGCAATCCCCTCATGGGATTCTCCTGTCCAGGCTTAACAAGCCTCTCATTCTCAACATTTAACCCAGCCATGTATAATGCATTAGAACAGACCATGAGCCTCCTGCTTTTTTGAGTAATGGGCTTCTAGCTAGATTTATTCTTATTATACTTATTAGTGCTGGGCAACAATTAATCGCGATTAATCGCATCCAAAAAGTTTTTTGTTTACATAGTATGTGTGTACCGTGTATATTTATTATGTATATAAATACACACACATGCATGTATATATTTAAGAAAAATATATGATGTTTATATATATGAAATATATTTATATATAATATAAATTATATTAATATAAATATATGCATGTAAATACATGTAAATATTTTCAAAATATATACTTTGTGTGTATTTATATATACATAATAAATATACACAGTACACACACATATATTATGTAAACAAAAACTTTTATTTTGGATGCGATTAATCGTCGGCCAGCACTAATTCTTACACATATATAATATACATATTAATTCAAGCAAGAAAGCTATTTATGTTTTTGCTTCATTCCTGGAAAAAATAACTAATAAAGCACACAGGGTGTTTAGTAACATGCGATAAAGAACTTATATATTATCATTATCTTGAAAAATGAAGACAGTGGACCACACAATTACGTAAGTTAACAATTAATGACATTTCATATCATTTCAATAGGATTTGAAAGTAGCAACCGACACCCGGCCAGATCTTGTCAAGTGCTATTTTTCTCAAAGAGGCTTTACATAAACAGACTTCCACTTGAATCACAATTGCATATTGTATTTTGTCTGCATCAAGTGCCTGATGTAGAACACCAACATCCAGGGCCTCCTTTGAAAAGTTTGCTCACTCGAGAGGTGAAGTGTAGACCCACCACATCCTCCTCCATCTCTACTCAGCTTGTTTCATTCAAGGATGGACAGAATTCAATACCTCCACTAGACCAAGGACTCTGCGTTCTCTGTACTCGGGCATTGTAGATTTTTTGAGCCAACTAAATCTGCTATTCAAAGCAGTGGAGTTAAAATTTTACACCGATTGATTGGCGCCTTACAGCTCCCACTTCAAACCAGATTTTTTTTTTTTTTGCAAGAGGTGAGGCACAGTATTTTATTTTACCTGCTATTCATGATATATTGCTCCAGTATCATTATAGCATTTTAAAAATTGAGAGGTATTCAAACTATAGTTTGTGGTACATACAGAGACTGCAAAGAAATTATTATTAGGAATACAGTACATATAAATGTTATTTGTTTGCACTGAATGTTGAAATTGCATATGTGAAAGGAAAGGAAAAAAAGGTTTGCAGTCTATATCTAAAGTTTGTAATACCTGTGGATATTGGTTGTGAAACAGTTAGACATTATGAGCTTTATTGATTACAAACTGGTTGTCCACTCAAGAAATTTCATAATTTCTGTTCATTGTAGCGAGAAACACAAATGGAACAATATCAAGATATTTCAAAACCACAGTCTTGCCGTTAAGGGCAGAAATGTGTGCAATGAATAAAAAATAGCTTCTCACACTAGGAAGCTAAGCTTTGCAGTCTTGCATGATTTAAGTAATGGGATTCAGTTTCATACAATTTTTTTGGATGCATGCAGTTGTTGATCTGTGCAGCCATCTCTTGTTAGTATGTGTCTGATTATTTTTCAGTGAGAAAATTA
Source organism: Sinocyclocheilus anshuiensis (assembly GCF_001515605.1). Taxonomy (NCBI): domain Eukaryota; kingdom Metazoa; phylum Chordata; class Actinopteri; order Cypriniformes; family Cyprinidae; genus Sinocyclocheilus; species Sinocyclocheilus anshuiensis. Next base: position 989,447 of record NW_015557067.1, read on the forward strand.
TTGTAAATGTATGCAATTCATTCTCAAATAGAACAAAGAAAATCTAGCAATATATTGTGAATGGTTGTGTATCTCAAACCATTTAGCAAAGCACATTTAGTTCCACAAACTATGTTATGATCCTCTTAGGATTGTGAAATGTTTATTATTAGCTAAATGATCATAATATTTCCAGAGAGCTTTGCTTAAGGCCCTTTGTTATCATGCGCTTAATTATTATTTTGTCATTTGCTCCCCTCAATGTTCATACCTAATCTATTAATTACAATCTCCATTAGCATTTTAATGAGAATAGGGCCAATAATTAAATCAGTCTATTTAAAGCTATAATTGAATGACCCCTGGCTCTGCTTTGATGGCTAAAAGTAAGTAGTGTCATGCCTGTGATTGAGAATTAGAGAAAGAGAAACGGAAAACTTGGGGGTGAAAAAAGCTTGCCATTATGATGACTGAAACATAATTTTACAGTTCTCTGATGGCCACAGTTAAGGAGTCTGATTGCAGGAGATGTGTAATTATAAGATCACAGCTGAATATGGAGGCTGAAGTAATTAATTACTATAACCTATGTGCTACATATGCTTTTCACATTTTTGCTTAATATAATAGCTGACGGCTTGAAGCTTGATCCTGGTGGGAGACTGTCTAACTTGCATTCATATTTCTTAAAGAATATCTGCACAGAACCGCTCCAGTACCTGTGCAATGGAGCCTTGCTGACTGCACTCGTTACTGTTGCTCTGTGAGCATCGCTGATCTCAACCCTGCAGCTCACAGGCGGGCAGGGAGGCACGTGAGGCCATAATGAGAAAAGACAAGCTCTCCCTCTAACAGCTTTTTTCAAACAAAAAAAAAAAGACTGACCTCCACTGCTCCTCGGCTGATGGGAGACTTGGAGCTGTCCACTCTCGGCCGAGTATGCGGGCGTAAGGGCTGACCCAGGACCAGAGACTCAGGGCCAGCCGGGGGTGGCAATAATAGCCAGGTTAGTGCTCTCCACTGGCCGTTAATGGCAGTGCAGTGTAAACAGCATCAAGAGAGTGGGATGGAATGATGGGGTCGTGCTCTATCGCAACTTGGCCATATGAACATACAGCGAGTGAATGTGCCTCTAAGGGGGCTCTGATTGAAACAGCCTCTCATTCTCTTCAGTGAATTTACCTTTAACAATGAGACAGTTTACTATAAAATATCTGTTTTTGCGCACTCCTGTTCTTTGTTTTTATGTGTATAAGTAGTGGATATACTTACACACACACATTTGTGAACCCTTGTGAAGAATACTGATGTATTTTAAAGTACTAATATGTACATTTAAGACTATGTGCCAGTTAGGGGTAAATAAGGTGCATAGATGCACCTTTAGCTATTGTACCTTAGGGTTCTTTGTATCTTTCTTTCTGAGAGAGAGTAATTTACAAACTGATACATTACAGACTTGTGTATTTGTTAATGGTCTGTTAAAGGTTTTTAAGGTTTAATGTATAAATATTATATTTTTTGTAGTTATAATGCTTTTAGATTTTGATAGTTTTTTTAGTTATAGTTGTACTTATTTATTTATTTTTAATTAAAATATAATTTTATTCTAAATTTTAACTGCATTGTCATATGAACAACCAGTCAGTAATTATACCCCAAACATGATGATTATAAAAAATTCAGTAAGTAAAATAATTATCTGTTTTGAACAGATAACCTGTGATTTCATGTGTCTTTCTGAGTGATTAATCAAGCTTTTGTCGCACTTTGTGTTTGTTGCAGTGCAGCCAGTGAAGCGAGGACAATAGAAAGCCAGTTTTATTTCACAAAACATGGTCTTTTTATCTCATTGTAATAAATTCAAACTGCAAGTTTGTGATTCAGGTAAAATATAATTAATTTTGGTAGATTCAGCAGTGGAGTGCCAGAATAGCGATACATGAATGAGAGTTAGAGTGTTATACAGACAGAATGACACTATTACAGTGCGATGGCACATTTTCTGGTATGAAAACAGACACATGTAATTAATGAGCTACAGTCTGATTTGCCACACAGTAACAGTGACAGACTGGCAGCTCTCTATCTCACTCACCACCGCAGCTTGGTTTCTCTAACTGCCACTGGCAGCTGTAAATTATACAGTCTCATACAAGTACTCACACACGCACCTTTATCTTAAGCAGTTGATGCCGAGCAATCCAATTAACATGCATAATGCACCTGAAGAAAAAAAGAACGAGCGAAAGAGAGAAAAGAAAACCTGCTCTGCAGATAAGCCCAGAACGATCATTTATTTATAGGGGCTTGTTTACACAAATGGAGGATGCGCTCAGTCTTAGCCAGGTCTGGTTGATTCATTGCCTCAACCTCTCCGGTTCAGGTGAGGGTGAGCAGCGCATTAGCCCGCTAGTCATGAGGATATTATTGCACCTGTGGATGCACAGTTTCATTTTATGCACCCGTGGGCAATTTGTGCCCCCTCCAAACACCTTCTTTGTGTTCATCACATTTATGCTGCTGTTTTCCCTCTATGCAAGCAGGTCATTGTTAATGAGGATTGCTCTAGTCGCGGCCCATAGCTCTCAGCTCCGGCGAGGGAAAAGAACACATGCTGCTTGGTGCAATGGGTAGTCTGTAGTCTGTTTGCTCTCCCATTGCTCTTGCATTCCCTGCCACACTCTGTCTTTCTCTTTGTTTCTGTCTTTCTCTCGTAGTGTTATTGTGCGCCACATCGCATGTTTGGGTGATGCCTAATGTGGTTCAGTATCCCTCCTGTAGATTTCATTGTAGCTGCTTCCTCGTTCCTTAGCTCATGATGTTGTTGCGAAGGGAAAGCATTCCGCATGACCCCGGCAGGATTGCATTTGCAATCTAATATGCAGTAGCGTCTCCCATTGTCTTCTTTCATCTCCCCTATTGGGTTGCTTTGATAACAGGAATAGAGGCTCCCAGTTTCTGCGAGGGTTAGAGGAAATACACAAGCTGCAGAGCCAAGCCTCTTTGACATTCAAGGTGTCCTCTGCCTTTCAATGTCAAGTTGACTTGCTCTGTTCGGTAACGTGTGGAAAAAGTCAAGCTGCGCTTGAAAGCAAATGCAGACAAGATGAATCTTGTCAGTAAGTAATTCACTTTGTAGTTATGACTGATGATTTATATGGGTGAAAGCAGTTCCCTCAGAAATGTCACTGTGTTTACAGGCAGCAATATAACTATAAAAGCCATCAGCCTAAATGTTGTTAGTGGGATAGTAACTTATATGTAGTATTGATAGGGTGAAAACCTCCCAATAATTCTCAAGGCAGTTAGTAGAGTTTTTGGATGATTCATCTCCCTTTTTTCCATTTATCCCCTGCATTTCCTAGGCAAAGAATTACCAACTGATCCTTTTCGATTGAGAAAGGCTTTGGATGCTCAGAAACCTATTGTAACCCAGCTTCCACAGCTGACTCAGCCTATTTATCTAAACTGAATGAGCCAAGAACTGTAGGCTTGTTCTCAGTTGAACTTCTTTTGAAATTAAAAGCAGTAGTTGTCATGACCTTTGTAATGATTTGTTTAAAAAAAATTGATAAATAAAAATAAATAATAATAATCGCATTAAACTCAAACTGAATTCAAATACTGGCAAAATAATCTTAACAACAGTCAGAATTCCAATACAGGAATTAACCTTTCTTTGAATTCCTTGACCAAGTTTTACAGTGATTTCCCCAGATAATTTTCCCCCTGCATTTTTTTTTATTTTATTTGTTTTATTTTTTTCCCCACATGCCCACACAATCACACACGCACACACACACACACACACAGACACACACACACACACACACACACAAAAGCCAGAGAGCCAAGCCGATGCAGGAGTAATTAAAATAATCGTGCTGATGTTAAGTGCCAAATCAGAGGAACAATGGCTTTGACTCTGTGACATCTGTTTACTACAGGCCTCACACGTGTGTCCTCTTCAGTGTCTCAATGCAGAACTGCCCTCTGAGCATACGCGTCCACTGGCATGGAGTGAGCGGGTGTTTCCACTTTGCCAGGTTTGTGCTGGGGATTGTGGGATTGACAACGGAGAGATGCAAGTGGTGTGCGTCAAAAATCTGGAAAATGCATATGCAAATGCAAAATCGGCGAGTTGCAGCAGTGCCACATCACAGTGAGGTGAAGACAAGCGAAGGTTGTGACATCTGTCACAAATTACCAGCTTAGGTTTTTGGTGGATTCAGTGCTTAAATTGCATTATATTATTGTTATCTTATTGCTTTCAAAAGCTTTAAAATCTTACCAGTCCCAAATCCTGGACATTAGTAAACATGCGTATATGGCGTTTTATTGATCCTGTATTGAAAGCAATCAATCTATGCAATCTATTGCGTGTAGATGAGAAAGGATCATGAGATCTTTAGGGAGGAGGCTCAGGAGGAGGACGGACGCCTGGGAGGGGGCCGGCAGACAGAGTCCAGGGAGGAGACAGGAGGGACCCGGAGCAGGAAGAGCACAGCAGGACCCAGGCCACAGCCATAACAGCGGCCAATGGTGGAGCCGATGGAGGGAGGAGCCATGGAGGAGGAATGGCCACCGACTCCAGGGGGCCAACCAATGGCGGCGGAGCAGGTGGTGGAGGAGCCCGAGGTGGAGACGGAGAGCCAACGAGCCAGGGGGATGCCGAGGATCCGGGGGGCCATGGTGGAGCCGAGGGCTCTGGCGACCAAGGCGGAGGCGGAGATCCGAAGATCCGCGGCGGAGCCGGAGCGACTGAGGACCAAGGTGGAGCTGGTGGGAGGAAGGAGCCCAACGGAGCCGGTGGGACAGAGCGACGAGGCGCAGCCAGAGGAGTGGAGTCCAGAGGCGATGGCGGGTCGACGCCCGACCAAGGCAGAGCCGGAGGGACGAGGGAGCCCAGTGGAGCTGATGGATCGATGGGTGACGGTGGAAGCGAGGGAGCTAGGAGCCGAGGTGGAGCCACTGGGTCTACGGGCCGAGGCGGAGTCCGGGCCTCAGAGGCTGGAGGCGGAGGTGAGGGAGACTCCAACCACGGTGACGCTGGAGGTTGGCAGTCCCGCGGGGCTCGCACCGCAATGATGGTGGGCTGAGGAGCGGCCACCGGAGGGCACTTTCTAGGAGCGGGCACTGGAGGGCGATCTGAGCTTGATTCGGGGGCTGGATCCCTCCCCTCTTCGTTTTGGCACGTGATGGTGGGCTGGGCTCTGGGTCCGGAGTGGATCCAGCAAGATCCTCCACGGGACAGATGGTGAGTGGCAACCCGTTTCTCGCCAGAGTCCACTCCACGAAGGTGGCGAATTCCTCCCGAGGACCATCTTCGGACGACAGCGCTCTACACTCGGTGTTCAGGCTTTCATCATAGAAAGAGCAGAGCGCGTCGTCCGGATAGCTGGTGATGTTCGCGACCAACAGGAACAGTTTGGTATGGTCCTCGAGAGCTTTGTCTCCCTGCTCCAGCAGGAGGAGGAGGAATTCGGGGCGAGTGAAGGGATCCATGGGGACACAACGGAAAGAAAAACACTGAGAAAAAAACGGAAAACAAACGGAGGGGAAAACACGGAAGTTACTGTTTTGGTCGGTTCTTCTGTCACAATTCACTCGGAGCACGGAGCACGGAACGACGAGACACGGAGATAGCTTCAAACCACAGTCTTTTAATAATCCAAACACAAGGGGTACATAGGAGACACAGGAACACATAGAATGACGTTCGAGGACTGACAAACACTAACTGAAAGGACTGGGGCTTTTAAACGCTGGGTGATTGGGAAAACACAGGTGCAAGGAATGACTAATTAAAGGGAACACGGCACACCTGGGGAGGGAAAACACAACACAAAACAGGAACACATAGAATGACGTTCGAGGACTGACAAACACTAACTGAAAGGACTGGGGCTTTTAAACGCTGGGTGATTGGGAAAACACAGGTGCAAGGAATGACTAATTAAAGGGAACACGGCACACCTGGGGAGGGAAAACACAACACTAAGAGTCCAGTTTCCGCGATGCAGAAAACGTGGGAAACTATATTTCATAGGCTATTGTAAAAATACATTTGAATAAATTCAATTGTTTTTGTGCATTCAAATAATTAGACATGCATAAACATAATTTGGTATCAATAAAACAGAAGGTGAGAAAAAATAAAACATTTCAGAGGGCCCTAAACATATCATTTTTGTTAAACTTTTAATAAATTGATGTTAAATTGTATAAGTTTCATATTAATTAATTAGACGTTAGACACATTTTTGATTGATAAAATGTAATTTAACCATTAAAAAGTCCAGAAAAATTAAAACAGAAAAAAATGTAATCCCGAAAAATTAAAACGGAAAAAAATGTAATCCAGAAAAATTCAAATGGAAAAAAAAAACTGAATTTGGAAAATAATAAAACGGAATTTGGGAAAAAAATAAAATGGATTTCATAGGGCCCTAGATCTTGGAGAATGTGTAGCGATTTTGTTTGTCTTGTGTTGTTAACATCGCTTCTAAAGACTGCTGTGTCAATTTACATTCAGATAGACCCAATTTTAGCCACTCATAACTAATGTACATTGTCAGTGTTGTGACTGTAAAAGTGCCCCTATTATGCTATTTGAAAGGTTCGTAATTTGATTTTGGGAGTCCCCAACAACAGGTTTACATGCATGCAAGGTCAAAAAGCACTTTCATTTTATTATAATATGCATTTAATTATATGTTATTTTTCAACGACTCTCAAACTATTCATTCGAAGATTCATCTTTCCAAACCCCTCCTTTGCATGAGTCTACTCTGCTCTGATTGGTCAGATGACTCAGTCTGTTTTGATTGGTCTACTTTGTACAGCGCATGTCAGAAATGGAATGCCCATCACCTGTACTGGAATATGGCTTATCAATAATACATCCTATTATAATAATGATAGTGATCCACTCTGTTCTAAAAGTAAAGAATCAGAGGGGAAAAAGTTGTTTTACACTTATGTTAGCGAGCCGGACCCACAGCTTGGTAGTAAAGACCCAAACAATAATGGTACATGTGTTAGCCGAACACAGACAAAGAGTACTGATAAATCACTGCAGTTTGTAAACTAATGTATTGCTCCATCCTTTATCATGACTCCAGGTAATAAGAATGACAGACATTCTATATTAATCGACACATAATGTGAGTTAGTCGGTGACCTACAGCTGCACTGGGTGTATACACCACAAAACATGCAACACACAACACAACACACTACATATTTTGCACACTCGACAGAACATTACAGCAGCAATTAATAATCATACATAAAGGTTGTGATTCAGAGAAGCAAGCTGGTCCAAACAAACTGGGCACTGACCCATCTTTCAAAGGCAACCCGTTTACGAATCCCGCATTGAACTTGCGGAGATTGGGGAAGCAGTTGTCAGTGAAATGAGGGGAACAGCAAAAGGTTGTGATTATACTGCTGTGGTATCATAGTAAAGATGAATTTTACCAACTGATTCTTCACAGCCTCATCCTTTGGAAGTGAAAATAAACCAAATTCACTTTCACAGAGTAGAGCACAGCGTCTTCTCAACGTTGCGTTATCCACACAAACGAGCTACAGCATTTGAGGGATGTTTTTGCGGGATGTCCACGCAGAATGTAGGCGGGCATTATGTAAATGTATTAACTTGTGACGTATGAACTTCACAGAAATGGGATTCGAATTAAATGACTCGTTTCAGTGGTTCAGAGTCGACTCTTTCTTTTGAGAAACAATAACTTTATTTATGATATACTTTCAGCTTTACAACTTTGTGGTACATTCACATACAGCTACATTACACACTGCATGAAATGCAATTTTCAAAAATCCATAATAGGGGCACTTTAAAACACAGTTCAATCTTGACACGGCCAGATGTCCCTGAATCTGCCCTAAAGAAACCCATAATTTTGTTGTGCCACCACCCACATCCCATGATTCCATCTGCTGTACTTCTCTGGGACTTTAGGGAGCAAGTGTGTCCAGCTGCTGCAGCAGGCTGTGTTTAAGTAGCGGCATGATTGTGTGTGCTTTACCTAATCTGCTCCATTAGTTTAAATAATGCAGGAACGCTAATGAGCCAGCCAGAGAGGGGGAGAGTGAGAGAGGGAGGGTTATTGCAATCCATGTCTAATTAGTCCTGCTCCTTAACAACTTAACTCAAATCAACCAGGGCAGTTAGAACATGAGGAATTCGGTATTCCAGCTGGTTTTAGGAAGGCCACTGATTTATGAAAATATTACTAGAGCCACTCAAGGGCCTGAAACAATAGGTACTCTCTGTCACGCAAACAAAATGATCAATTTTTCTTTAAAAAGAATGTCAGGAGTACTCAAGAATTCAGTTGGCTGCTAGTCAATCGTTGGAATCCTCCTCACACAATGGACAGACGAACCTGGACTGTGTATTTGTTGGACATTATCTCGATGGAACTCTCAACTTCTCGTATACATGGATCTAATGTGAAAACTGTAAATTTATGGCATTCAGCTTTTAATGTTGTGTCAGCTTTTCTAAAATCTTTGTAAAAATTATTGTATTGCTATTTATTTATCTATTATTATTAATTAATTTATTTTTATTATTACTATTTATTTATTTTTTATATATACATCTTTTTTTAATGATTATTATTTTTATGATTATTATTTTTTTTATTATTATTATTATTTTTATTTTATTTTTTTAAAGTCTACCAGGGTTGGGGTGGGTTCTAAATTTGCACAGTTGCTTTTTGTTTTATATTACTATTCCCAGAAGAAAATTCAATAAACAGTTGTTAACAAAAAAAAAAGAATTGAGTTGGCTGACAATGTCTTCTTGCTTCCTGTCACCATAAAGAACAGCCTAGCCGTCAAAGGAATAGTTCACCTAAAAAATAAATAATCTATTGCAGAGGTGCCAAAACTTTTTAATACAAAAGGCCATAAATCAAATTTGATTAAGGGCCTGTGAGCCAAAAGTGAACATTGCATATTATCCAACTACTGTATATTACATTTTTTTTCACATTTATATAAAAATATATTATATATAAGAAACATATTACATTAATAAATGAACAAAAAATATTTGTAATCAAGTCCACTCGTTAAATAATATTTAATTATAATAAAATATTAATTAGAAATGAAGATATGCTTCAATGCCATGTTTTTTTCCCTATTTATTCCCTATTTACTCTTTTTGTGATTTGGTATGGCAGGCCAAATTCAAATGTAATTAAGGGCCAAGTTTGGCCCACAGGACCTGGTTTGGGTATCTCTGTGCTATCATCATTTATTCCCCCTATATGCCTGTATGACGAGGAACAAGAGGAGTTAATTATACAGTGTTAAAAAAAAAACTTTTATTGTGAAAAGTGTTATACAAATGTAATTGGCTTGCTTTTATTGTTCTTTTTTGGTCCCCATCCACTTGTTTACTTGAAAAAGAGCAGTGAGAACATTTTTCACAAAGTCTCATTTTGTTTTCCACAGAAGGAAGAAAGTCATGTGAGTTTGGAACTACATGATGGTGAGAAAATAATGACAGGATTGCTGTTTTGGGGTGAACTAAATCTAAGTTCTCAAGTTTGAGGATGATTAGTAACAAGATGGCGGCGCGTTCACACGCTGCGGCTTCTCTCTCTCCCGACAGAAAGGTGTTTTCGTGTTTTTTGTCTTGTGAGTCGCAGTGTTTTTGTACGTATTCGTCACGTCTATCTGTCTCTAAGCGCGCATACAGTCGTGAGTTTCTGCTCGATGTCGGCAGAACCACATTTTTAGAGTTAAACTCTGCGCACGCCGAAGAGCTGCGGGATCTCGGTCTGCTCCGGAGGCCCACACCATCACCGACCCCCACTACTGCATCTCGCCCACAGCGGAGGCGCCACAAGCGGTGTGAGAGGAAGCAGAAGAGGGGCAAGCGCGGAGGTATCCGGGCTAGGCTAGCGGCTAACCCACACAAGCCAGCTATCCCCACCATCGTACTGGCTAACGTACGCTCTTTGGACAATAAACTGGACTACATCCGACTACTACGCTCAACTCAGAGGACTGTAAGAGACTGTTGTGTTTTTGTGTTCACGGAAACATGGCTCAACAACAGCGTTCCGGACTGCGCTATTCATCTCGATCAGCTGACATGCTATCGAGCGGACAGAGCTCGCGTCGAGGGAGGTAAGACCCGCGGCGGCGGGCTTTGTGTTTACATCAATGACGCGTGGTGCCGCGATGCTGTTGTGGTCTGCAAACACTGCTCACCCCTGGTGGAGTTTATGATTATTAAGTGCCGGCCGTTCTATCTACCGAGGGAATATACAGCCATACTGCTCGTTGCTGTATACATCCCTCCCAGCTCAAACAACAGCAACAGGAGCGAGGCACTAAATGAACTGTACCAGCACATCAGTGAGCAGCAGACAGCCCACCCTGATGCTTTTCTCATCTTGGCTGGGGATTTCAACCACGCAGACTTAAAGAGTGTGTTCCCGAAGAATTGACAATAAAGCAGACTTGACTTGACTTGACTTAATTAATGCTTAGCATGTGGAGAAGCTTCTGTGGCTCATCAGGACTAGTGCTGTTACTGCAGAGATTATGTGCAACATCTGAACCAGAGCCAAGCTGTCACCTTTCTTGTGCTGGCACTGTTGGAATGATTCTTGTGATATTTCAATTTGATTCAAATCCAGAAGTGGGGGAATAGATCACCCCATAATGTAGCTGTTTACCAAACATTCTCAGTGAACTGATATGTCACTAGTTTGCATGTGTTTGTATGTGCGTGTGTGTGTGTGCTGCTCTCCTCCTCACACTCCGTCATTCCTCTCTTCCCTTCCTCCTCGATTTGGACAAGTTTAACCACTTCAATCATGCAAAAGGTGATAATGAGTGAGTGCACACTCTGCCACAGCAGACCACTGTGTGCAGATGGCTGCTCAAATGAAGTCAGTAAACTATCCTGACAAGCACAAACGTTGCCCATGCAAATAAAACACTCAGGGAAGTTTATAGCCTCTCGCTCTCAAATTGAATATCACTCCTTTTGCTTTTTACAGCTCTCTTTATTTTTTTAATCTTCCTTTTCTCCAGCCTTCCCATCCTGTAGATATAACTGGCTGATTTGGGAGTCTGTTGACCTCAGTAGGAGCAGCTTGAGCAGGGCAAAGCCAGCACATAGCTGCCACGTCCTTGAGAGGGCTCCCTTTTGATGTCTTTCAGTTTCTTTCTGTTGGATGTTGGGCATAGCTTGCTCTACATTAGATTTGACATGGAGATTTGCAGAGTACGTTTTAAAACATATGTGCATGAATGTGCCTGTTGAAATTATACTTTAGTGTTTTCTGAAGTGGTCTCATTTCCTGTTGAAGAGGTCGTGCTGCTGTTTATTAATTACTCCGAGTGGTCATTGCAGTGTGGTTGTGACCTGCACTTTCAAAGAGGAAGCTAGTAATTACGCTGCGTCTAGGAGGTAGATTAAAGATAATGTTATTCTCCATGCATCGCTGGCTCACAGCACATTGTTCACACCTCCATTAGCATTGGACAAAAGGTTGAAATGGCCATGCTACAGGTGTAATGCGCTTCGACCGACCCCGTATTTGCTCAAGTGGAAGGCCAAAATTGAAGGCAGCATTATAAAAAATTGGGTGAGAGGATGACCTGGACCTGTATTTGCCCTAATAAGTCTGAAGCTGGACCATGGCAGCACATGAAATTCATCATGGGAGGACAGATGTAGATCTGATCTGAATTACTGAGTGACTTTGAGCCTGTATAATGGTCTGAGAAGTCTTTTGTTGCCATTCAAAGTGGCATTGATTGATGTCTCGGTTTGCACTCTTTTCGTGGTATATCAATTGATCCTTTGCCCTTTTCTTTGTTTCTGGTCTGCACATATTTGGTGATATGTTAGTTTCATTTGTAGCACTGTATGTTATACTTGTACATACAGGCAGTTTTTAAAATGTGCATTCATGTGCATTCAAAATTTGAAATGACTTCACCTGGAGCTTTTTTCCAAGCTTTGAATATTTTAATAACATTTAAATATTTATACATGCACATACAACTATTTTTAAATAAATGTTAATGTATTTTTACATTAGTATTTTGCACCTTGTTCAAGAACTGTCATTGTTCACATATGGTTATAAGGAGATGGTGAGTAATCTCATAGGTTTACTCTGCATCTGCAATGTGTTCGTACACCGTATCTACATAAAAAAAAAAAATCCTATTATAATCAGCAAGGCTGTCTATACTGGAAGCACTCATTGTGTGGAGAATGGTGTGATATGCCTTCAGTTAACTTGAAAATACATCTAAAGCATTTGTTAATCTTAATTAATGTTAATGTTTTCCATTTAATAAAATTGTATTGTTTTATAATACATGGTTGTACCTGCTAATATTATTTAATGGACCTGAGCTAGCATATAAACAGCATATAAAGAGTAATAATTTTTAACTAACATTAGCAAAGATTAAGAAATACTATCACAGATCTATTGCTTATTGTTAGTTAATGGTAGTTATTGCGTTAATTTATGTTAACTAATGGGACCTTATTGTAAAGTGTTACCAAATATTCTTTATTTGCAAATATTGCCAACACTTTACAGTAAGATTCAATTTGTTAACATTAATTAATGCATATGTAAGTATTATGACCTAACAAAGAACAATACTCTTACATCATCTTCATTAATTTAGGTTTGTTAATTTTTACATATCCAAATATATTTTAATTTCAAATTAACATTATTGTATTATAACAGAACAAATTAACATTGACCAAAATCAATTTTGTAAATGAACATTTAACCTATAATAAATATATGATGACTGCTATTAAAAAATGTTGTTAATTGTTAGGTCATGATTAGTCTCAGCCTCAGACGTCACGCGTCCGGGAGACATGCGTGTCACGTTCTTTAACGTTCCACCTGGAAACAAATATGCCGTGACGCCAAACCCCCTCATGTTAGAAGAAAGCCATTGTGTTTACAACTGTTATAGTGAGCGCTTATGAGGATCAACTAAATGCTGGATTTTCAAAAGTATGTGAAATATTTAAAGTTTGCAGCATAGAATCTTTAAAATACGTCCAAGAGTTTTACACACGGTCTGTTATTGTGACATTTCCACACCCCTAAACATTACACAGCACAAACCGAAACGTGATTGGTTGCTTTATCTATCAGTCATATGGCCTCTTGTGTGGTCCTTGCCATTCAAAGCGACCAAGGTTCCCAGACCTTCTGCCGTCAATCTGAAGGTCTGGCTACGCGAGACTAGGTCATGATAGCTGAATGCATTAACTAATATTAACAAATTGAATCTTACTTTAAAGTGTTAGCAAAATATTTTACGTGAATTGATTGGTACTGTATGATTTATATTAATACCAAAGTTATACCAAAGCCAATTACATCAAATATTTTCTGGTCTTTGTCTTATGTTTACGCAGAATGCTAACTTATACTAGCATAATATGTAAGATTATATGTAGCATAATATGTAATATGCAATATTATGTAGCATAATAATAGCATATGTAACCAAAAATAACCCTCACACTTTGAACATTCTGATTGTGATGATGCATTATTAGTTGTTTTAGCACTGTTATATGCTATTATGCTGTTATTATGCTGTTTATATATATATATATGTGTGTGTGTGTGTGTGTGTGTGTGTGTGTGTGAAATTACAAAATAGCTCCTCAGTACTTTCAGTAAAAAAAAAAAAGAAAAATGCTTCAGTGGAGGTACTTAAGTGGTCTTTCAGCATATCAGTGGCTTGTGGGTAAATGCTAATACTCTTCACTAAGAAGTAAGCGGATCTGTTCTTTTAGCCGTTTAAACTAATCATTATTGCTTGCCCTGATCCGTTCAAGCTTCATCGTGCATTTAGTTAATTTGAGAATGGCATCTGACACCTTTTTTTTTTTGTTGGACCTGACCATCATCCACCTCACTTGAGAAGAAATTTGAACCCTCTTGTTGATCTATTAGCTCACATAAATCCTACATCGATAAAAATTAAACAGCAAAAAAAACTGGTCTCCAGTAGGCTTAACAGGACAACCTTTGCTGCCACCCCTCTTTCCCATTAAATCCCAGGATTACAATACTGAGGTTTTGGTGTCTGCCACGAGACCAAATAACACTCACCTCAATTAATGTTTTCTGTGCTCAAAGGGCTTTCAGTGCGGCTTCCAATAGCATGGGATTAATTAGACCTGTTCTGGAGCAGTCCTGTTAAAACAGTCCTGTTTCCATGGAAGTGTTTCCACTTTCACATAAAGCTATATTTTTAAGGAACTGCTAATGAAGACTGATGTGAGTGGTGGTGATGACTCATTTATAATGTTTACCTGCAGGTAATATTGCTAAGCAGTTCTCTCTATCAATGCACCTGTTTTAATTAACCTAGCACCAGTCATCTACAGTTTCTCACGTCTCAGGAAATAACACAGCCAGAATGGGGTTGCGTTGGACTAAACTGTTGAAAACAGCTCTAAAATCAATGAAACTGCAGGGCTCAACATTAAAGGAATAGTTCACCCAAAAATGGAAAATCTGCTTGTTTGCTCAAAGGGATGGTGATTATTATATGCCAAGCTTGAAATATGACAATAAATTGTCCATACAACTGATGAGCGAAATTGCAAGTCTTCTGAAGTCATATAATAGCTTTGTGCCAGGAACAGACCGCAATTTACACCAAAAATAAATAAATAACTTTCACACCCCTTTGGCCTTTTGTTGCGTTTTCATCCCTCATGTGTTCATTGACCCTGTTTCTGTCGCTCTTTCAATAGTTAGTTCCTTGTGCCTATATTTGGTTGTTCCTGTTCTTGTTATGTAATTTATTAGTTCATCCTCCTCACCTGTCTGTCCCTCATCAAGCTCCCCTATATTTAGTCAAGTCTGTGCGTTCTGTCTTTGTCCAGTGTTAAAGGATTAGTTCACCCAAAAATGAAAATTATTCCATAAATCACTCACCCTCAAGTCATCCTAGGTGTATATGACTTTCTTCTTTCAGACGAATCCAGTCGGAGTTATATTAAAAATTGTCTTTGATCTTTCAAGCTGTTTAATGGCCCTCAGCGGGTGTTGCAGTGCATCAGTCCAAAAGAAGTGAAATAAAAAGTGCCCATCCATAAAAAAAGTGTCTCACATGACTCCGGGGGTTTAACAAAGGCCTCCTGTAGCGAATCGATGCATTTTTGTAAGAAAAATATCTATATTCAAAACATAATAATCACTTTAATCTAGCTTGTGCCAACAGTTGTACACGGAAGTAGCTCCGGGAGGATGACGTATGAGGTCAGCGTTGCGCATGCGCCTGTGAGTCTCGTGAAAATCTCCGATATGGTTAACAGGAGCAAAGAAAGCAAAGTTTCCTTACTTTAGCAAAGGAAAACCAGTCTCCTCTTGGCTTATATCGAAATCCTCCAACATTCTTCTTTACAAATCCTCGTTTTGTACTTCTAATTAGTGACCGTTGTTTTGTTTTGATCTCTCCCCTGCGCTTCCGCGTTCGTCACTTCTGAGCGGCACATGCGCAAAGCCGACCTCATACTTCATCCGCCTGGAGCTGCTTCCGTGTACAACAGTGAGCGCAAGCTGGATTAAATTGATTATTACGTTTTAAATATGGTTATTTTTCTTACAAAAACGCATCGATTAGCTACAGGAGGACTTTGTTCACCCCCCCTGAGCTGTGTGAGACACTTTTTATTAAGGATGGGCGCTTTTTATTTCCCTTCTTTTGAACTGATGCACGGCAACTCCCGCTGAGTGCCATTAAACAGCTTTAAAGATCAAAGACAATTTTTAATATAACTGACTGGATTCGTCTGAAAGAAGAAAGTCATATACACCTAGGATGACTTGATGGTGAGTAATTTATGGGCTTAAAATTTTTTTTTTTCATTTTTGGGTGAACTAACCCTTTAAAGTTGAGTTGTGCGTGTGTTACTGCCTACCTTCTGTGGATTCCTTCTGTGCGGTTTATATGAAAGATTATTTGCATTCATCTTCGTCTTCATCGTGCGCTTATCACACTGTACCGTGACAGAACACTGGACCGACAAAAACTATAGCGGCGTGTTCCCCCTCGTTTATTTTTGTTTTGAAAGTTTTTCTTTTTTTTTATTATGAACGATCCTGCCGTCCTCGTCCTCCTGCTGGAGCAGGGGGATTGCTCTCTCGAGGACCACACCGAGGACTTCGTATTCCTGGTGAACTACACACACTACCCAGACAACTGCCTCTGCTCATTCTATCTTGCTGGACTTAACGACACCACACGAGCGCAGTTGTCCGGGGAGGGTCCTCGAGAGAGCCTCGCCACCTACATTGAGTGGGTGCTGGTGTCCTGTAAATCGCCGCTCACCGTGGATATCACGGATGATGACACCAGCCCCACTCCGGACCCAGAGCCCAGCATCACCCCGCTGTGCGGAGCCAAAGCCTGAGCCCACCGCTGACAGAGCCAGAGGCCGCCTTGACCGACGAGCCATCACCAGAGAGAGCGACAGTGCTGAGGATCGCCCCGGAGCCAGGGCCTGTGACGTCAGACCAGGTGCAAGAGCCGGCTACAGAGCTTGCTACGGGGGCGAGCATCAAGGACAGCGAGGGCGCGGAGGGAAGCTCCGCCCGCTGCACCATGGCTGAGGGTGTGCTGAGCTCAATGGACTGTAATTCGGATATATATGCAGACATGCCCCCTCTTCTTCAGCCTTCATCTGAACTCTGCCTGCCCTGAATAATTTGTCTGCCTCGAGTTATCTGCCTGCCCAAAATTCTCTGTCTGCCCTGAACTGTCTGCCAGTGCGATAATGACCACGGAGGTCATTCCCCTGTCGCTGGCGCTCACGGTGCTGGAAGTAGCCTTATGGTGTGTATGGGCAGCACACACCGTTCCTAAGCCCCCTGAGCATCCTGAATTCCTGCCCGCCCTCCCTTTCCTGCCTGTTCCTGTCATCCCTGCTGCTTCAGCTCTGCCACTGCTGGCTCCTGTCAGCCCCTCTGCTCACCCTCAACCCAACATCTGTGCACTGGATTCGCAGCGGGTCTGCCAGTATCCATCGGCGTCGTGGCTGGAGGATCCCTTGTCTCCACCTCCAGCCTCTGAGTCCCGGACTCCGCCTCGGCCCTTCTACCCAGTGGCTCCACCATGGCTCCTGGCTCCCTCCTCTCTGCAGTGGCCCATCAGTCCACCAGCTCTGCTGGGCTCCCTCGTCCCTCTGGCTCCGCCTTGGTCTGTCGTCGACCATCTGCCGCCTCGGGACTCCACTCCTCCGACTACACCTCGTCCCTCTGGCTCTGTCAGGCTCCTCCTTCCCTCCGGCTCCACCTCAGTCCTCTGTCGCTCCGGCTCCACCACGGCCTTCCGGATCCCCGCCTCCGCCTCGGTCGCTGGCGCATCTGCTCCGCCTTGGCCCTCCGGATCCTCCCCATCGCCCTGGTTCATCGGCTCTCTGTCTCCGCCTTAGGCTCCTCCTCCACCTGCTCTGCTGCCGTCGGTCGGCCCCCTGGAGTCATCGGCCCTTCCTCCACCATGGCTCCTCCCTCCGTCGGCTCCACCGTGGGCCGCCATCATGGCTGCGACCTGAATCCCACCTGGCTTCTTCTGCTCCAAGTCCCTCCTGTCTCCGTCCTGGCTCCTCCCTCCTTCTGATCTGTCCTGGCTCTTACGGTTTCCTCCCTGGCTCCTTCCTCCATCGGCTCCACCCTGGACTCCCGGTTCGTCGTCCTCCTCCCGGGAGTCCGTCCTCTGCCCAAACCTTCACGTGTACTGTTTGCCTGCCTTCCTGCTAGCCCTTTGCCATCCCCTGTCACCATCCCACATCCACACCTTTGTCCGAAAGTAGCTCCGAAGTCCCCCTCCGTCCCTCCCTTTGTCTCCACGGCGCAAGGTCGCGCCTTCCGGGAGAGGGGGTCATAATGTCATATATCATTTGCAGTCTTGTTCCACTAAATAATGGTGCCTTTTGCATACGCTTCTAGGATTGTGATTGTGACGCAACACACAACTATATATAAGAGCAATGGCAGATACATGTAGAAGAATTATTAGAATAATTATTCTACTCAAGGTCTTCTGTTGTTTGGTTAAAAAAAATAATAAAAAAATCTGTTGAAATGGCATGGGGATATTTCTTTTTACATTTTATTTTGCTTGCATTGCCAGCGTGTTAAGTGGCCCCACCAAAAAACAAAAACAAACAGAAATTGTCTTTGCAATTTTTATGTGTCTGTATAAATTACTATAATTATATTTTTCACTTAATAGAAATAACTCTTTACAAAACAATTAATGACAAATTATTTAATAGTTGTTTTATTTTAAATAATAATGGGATATTACAAAGCAATAACAAATGTATGACTATAAATGACTAAATAAACCATCAATTTTTACACACTGCTGAGAATGAATATGCAAAATATTCCTGATGTATAATTTTCAGGCCATTTTAACTGATGTTTCTGCCTATCATAAGTCATTCTTGCATGCTAACATTACAAGGTACTGGTGGCATATAGTATTTAAATCAACTGTAATTTGTTCAATAGACTACAGAAATCCACAAATTTGCAAAGCATAAAAACACATGATCAACAAACATAAGATTTAGTGACAATGCAGTAGTGGCCAAGTGACGATTCCGTCAGCTGGCCCGATTATCTCTCACACCACCAACGGGCCATTGAGCAGTCCTTATTGTTGAGCGCTGCTCCGTTCCAAACTGTTTTCTCACCCGTACTGTAATAAAACAATGAATCAGGCAGCAAGGAGAGAAGCGTGTGTTCTCACTGAACTCTTGCCCAAATTATCATAAAGACTTTTCTCAGGAGCCCATCTGCCTGGGCAGCCAGCTCTCAAACCAGAGAGTCATTACTCCCGCTTTACAGCGGGTTAATCATTCAGGAAATATCTGTGAAGCGTCTCGCTTTGACTCAATTAATCGCAGAGCCAGCTCTGTCAAGCAGCATTCTCATGATGCTCTAATCAGCCTTTGATCTGCATTTCTCTTTCACCGTCTCTCTCTCTCTTTCAGCACAAGCAGACTGCACAAGGTGTTAACTATCCAGTTTGACAAGTTTGTGGCTCAGAAACATCTTTTTATGCATTTATTAAATGATGCAGAGGCAGTGGTATCATAATAATATGAGCCATTTATCCCACAAATGCTTTTTGAGTGTCTTGTTTCAGTTTTATGCAAATTTACACAGTATGTTGTGTCTGTGTCTGTGTATGTCAATTGCATTTGAACCACAATTTGTAAAGCTGAGTGTGAAGGATGCACTTTAGAGTCAGTTACCCCCTCTAGTGGCCAGAGGGGCACAGTGCAGATGCCACAGGGCCTGGTCAGAACTAGGACCAAATCAGCAGCCTCACTGGAATTGAGAGTGTTCATACATAGACCTACAGTGTCAAAAAAACAAACAAATAGTGAATGGAGTATGCTAGTTATCCTTGCCAAACACAAGTTCTTCTGTTGTGCATGCGTTAAATGCTGCTGTGAGTCAATATTATTTTGTCATTGCAATTATTTTCTTTGTGGTGGAGTCCATTATATTCTTGAATATGGTGTATTGATGCAAGTTTTATGCAGTATAAAAGTGTATAACAATACAAAGCAATTTTGTATTATTGACTTTGACTATGACCCTGACAAAATCACTCTGAATTTCAAGATGTTCTTCATCTTGTGTGTCCTTTGCGCATGTGCATTGCTCAGTGAATATAAATGGACTTAAAGCATTTCTTGAATTTTTGTCCATGCTAATGTTTGTCGTTACTGGAGCTTTTTGACCTCAAACTCATGCTGTCTGGGAGGATATTCATTCTGCACAGATCATTAACTTTGTAATCAGGCCATGTTATTTTATCACACCACGGTCGCAGCCTCTGCACTGTGTGGAGGTTGATGGGGTTCAATGTCTATTACATGGTTTTCTTATTGGCTTCTATTGTTTAAACCAGTGTTTTCCAACCTTTTTGTCTTATTTATCCTCAGCCTCATCAGTAAGGCTAAAGTACACCATTATTGAGAGCAAACCAACAATGTGTTCCTTTTAATTAGTTCATATTAGATACTGGATGTCATTTAGAATGATCATAATACATAATGTCATTAACATAGCCATTGCAGGGACTCCATAAGCAGTTTATATGGTTGCAAAAGAGACTCACCTTCTCAAACTGAAAAACCTTGAATAAAAAGAAGAATTTTAGAATTTATTTTTGAATGACATTTATTTTAGTATTAGTTACGTATCAGTATTAGTGATAGACTGAGTCAGATATGTTCTGTGAAGTTTTATTTACACAAATTTTTGAACCTAACACTTGGGCATATTATTTTTCCATTACTTTAAAGCTGCAATCCGTAACTTTTTTTAGTTAAAAATGATCCGAAATCAGTATTTGAGCAAGTACATAACCAGCCAGTGTTCGAAACTATCACCTTACTTTAGCCCGATTCACAATAGTCAGTTTATAATAATGTTTTCTAATTTGAGTGGTACGGGTGGGTTTTCGGGGGAAATTCGAGCATGCCGCTGCATCATTACGTCACTTCTGTAAACATAAAGAAGTTGTCCCGGCTACTAGGCTATCGCATGTGAGGATCCTGCAGGTGGCCGATCGTTTATAGCCGTTTCTCACAACAGCTGGAATAATTAAATGTATCATTTTGATGGTGGATTGTAATCCAGAAAGGCTTATGTGTTTATGAAACACATGTGAATGAAATTAAATTATATTCCAATTTTAAATGTGCTTCTGATTACAGATAGCCTGGGATTACACAAGATTTGTATTTTAAAGACAACCAGTTCGAAGGGAGCATAATTTGCTTTTTGGGTTAAAATAATTTCTTAATATGAAATTCGAGTGGAATGACAATTAGAGATTAGACTGTACAGAAATTTAAATCTACTCGCTTGTACACACTATACTCATAGTCACGCAATGCTGATGTTGTTAACATTAACAATTTGAGAATAAAGTATAACAATAATAATAATTTGCACAGTTTGATGTGATATGAGCTAATTTAGATTAAATCACCATTGGTAGCGCGATTTATTGTAATGCTTTTTTCCTCAGTTGGTCAGAACAAACATGGCAGACTTGTTACTTACTTGTTCAGATGACAATATCTGGTGAAAATGCTTATTTGAGTCATATATTCCAAGAAGTAGGCTAGAATCTGTGAGTGCAAAGTACAATATCCACACCGGTGCGGTGACTGACTGCCACACACACATACTCCTCAAAACATTAGATTAATCCGCGCTGGAGCCATGCCGCCGCACAACCCACGCAAGGAAGATAATTCCGCACACAGCTGCAATTGCAGGTTTTCAAACAGAGATGGCGACAAAGAGGCAAAATTTACGGACTGCAGCTTTAAAAAAAATTGTGTTGAGCTGTTAATTAGAAAAATATATATTTTTAATTCATGTTTTTAATTATTTAAATAATTTAACAGCTTTATTTTTTTATTTTTTTTTTAAGTTGTAATTTCTGTTTTAACTGGCTCTTGTTATTTATGGAGCTACTCTGATGCTGCATGAACTAGTTTTATAAAATAAACACAATAAAAATTATATTGAATATTAAAAACTAAGTTTTAATACTGAATTTCATTCACTCATTTTTTTTTCTTTTCTAAATTGGATCAATTAAATCAAATAACCAGTGGAATGCGTTTAGTTTTCTGCTTCATTAATCAATTCTATGTTAAATTCATTAGTAAAATAGGCTCTTAAGTTGCCACTGACTATCAGAACATTACATTTTATGCTTTAATAATAATTAGACATAGCATAGACATAGGTTTTTCAGTGTTTTTCATCAAGGCTGTTTTTTTCCCTTAACAATTTTAATTTGAAAAAAAAAAAAGTCACTTTATGAAAAGAATGCCTGCTGCATTCTTTCTCCTCCATTGCCCTCTTCCACTCCTTGAAATTCTGCTGCTCTTTCACACACACATTCTGGCTTGTCTTTAAGCCAGCAGGCCCTTTCTGCTTGTGCCCCTGGGATAAGGGGAGGCATGGATAATGGCTGTCCACAGATGCAGCTCGGGCTTTGACAGGATTGGCTTGGAGTGTCCCGGCTCTCCTGTGGGGGAGACCGTAAAGCAAGTGTCCAGTATCTGCCTGACACCTGAGCGTGGACCCCTGTGAATCATGACTCACACAAGACTTCCTATGAATTGTACTTAAGGCATTCATTCACAGATGCTTCATTACCCCTCAGCCCTCAGTGTCAGCTGGCCTGACAGTAGTGTGCGAGGCCAGGGATGCTGGACTAATCTCAGGGGCTGAGAATGGTGTGTGTGTGTGTTTTTGCAGTCTCTCAAATGGACAAACTCATACAGATACAGTTTAGAATTGTATACAGAAATTGCCTATTTACATGTGACCACATAAAAGTGTCTTTGCGAAACAATTCGACCTACTATTCTCACATTATATGCAAATAAACAGGTCGGTTTGCAATCTGTGCAGATGTGTCGTGGTGACCAAGTATAAATACCCCCAACAAAAACTCTCTCTTTTTTCTCCTTTCTCTTTTTAGCTCCTACCTAACACACTCTCTCTCTGCCACTTGATGTGCTCACTGTGTGTGTAGTCAGAGGTCACTCTCTAGCTACAGGCATGCATTTAGCCTCATTGCAGGCTGCTAATGAGTTTCTCTACTCATAGTGAGACTGGCATCAGCCGATATAGCTGCTATCTGACCACTGTATATTCAGAAAACATCAATGTCATTGTTTGAGCATGGTTATGCACAGACATCCCTTGTGTAGACGGAACGTTCTGTATAACACCAAAGACAAGGGAATGAATCAGCATTTCAATAGCCCTTAATGTGACCATAGCATCTGTGGTGATTGCCTCTCTCTCTCTGTATGTGTGTGTTTCTTTTTGCCCCAATCACAGAGTAATTGTAGACCAGTAAAAGTGGCGTTCAGTGATCATCAAATGCAGAACACTCAAAAATGACTTGAATGATTGAGAGAGATTGAAAGCATGCATAATGCATGTGGAATCACTTTGGGTGGTCAGATTTACATATTGAGACACTTTTAAATTGGGATAAATCTCTACTGGCAGTCATGTTATTGGTAGCCCACTATATTTCTAACCAGTCAAAATTATATTTCAAATAAATACTGTTCTTTTGAACTTGTTATTCACCACAATCCTTGAAAAAGAGAAAAAAAGTGTCATAGTTTCCAAAATATATTTATAGCAGGTCATGTGACACTGAAGACTGGAATAATGGCTGCTGAAAATTCAATATTTGACAATTACAGTTTTTTAATCCCCCCCCCCCACACATTTTTTAACATAAAAAATAGTTATGTTCACACACAGTTTGGTTATAAATGAGAATGACAAATGCATTCTCTATAATCAAACTGACTTCCTTAAGTTTTCAGGACACACATACAGTGCATTCAGTGTGTTGTGTGTTTTCCAGTTGCTGTCTTTCCTCTAGATCTGCTTTCATCAGTTTTGTGGTCTGGCTGTGATCCAAATGCTGCACTGTATACTCTGCTTAAAAATAAACGCATGGAAAGCCACTGTCAGGTTTGATTTATGAACTTCGATTAGACTCGTTTGCTAAATTGTTACAAGACTTTCCAGTGTTATGAAAGTTACTATATTTGTCAATTCCCCAAACACTTACTGGAGATAATCTAAAACTTAAATGAGATGTAGATGTGACTTAAATGATGGGGGCAATCTCAGAAATGTTAAACCTGTTCACACTTTGATGTCACAAGACCCATGCTCAGCGTGGGAGTTACATACCTCGACGTGTGAATTGATGTGAAACTGCCACCGCAAAGATGTTATGACAGCATTATAAGTAGCTGATAGATGGTGTTAGATACCCTCCTCCCCCGCACAGGAATGGCTGTTCCCATGCGATAAAGTTGAACAGGTTTTCTTCACTGTCCAAAATATGTACATTTAACACCCAAGTACCTCCCTGTACATCTTCACCCTCAGTAGAACACCACGCCTTGACACTGATGCCTGTGGCTAACAGCAGTATTTACTCTATTCCCTATCCATCATAAGACAGAAATGGGCAAGCGTCGCTATGATGTTCGTAATTTCCAGCGCTCTCACAATGATCAAACCCATTGTATGGCCCATTCCATCACGCAGTACATATAGCCATACACGCCAGCCACTCGCTTTTTTTATTTCATCGCTGATAATGGACTCGTGAGCTGGATAAAGAGAGCGAGAAAGAGAGAAAAGATCATTTTGCCAGACCTGAAGCGCAACGCAGGCTCGAGGCTGCCCAAATTCAATAAAGAAACAATCAAGCACGGTAACACGGCATAATGGCTTTTTAAAAAAGATAAATGTTTAGTAAATGACTCTTTTATGTCCAGGAGGGAAGGGAGAGAATGGCTTTCTGCATTAGGTGAAGAAATGCAGCCTCCTGACCCAGCTGATGCTTTCTGATTACCAGCCAAATTGCAGGAGAAACCCCCTTTGTCTTGCAGGTAGCCAGGGCCATTCTTTACCCTCCTCATTTCCTGTGTGTGAAATTGTGTGTGTGGAAGAGAGGGAGTGAGGCTGAGAGAAAGGTAGGAGATGCAAGATAAAATATGTGTCTGCATGTATGTGGGGCTTGCGGGAGCACCCTTTGCAGTCTCGCTGAGGTGTATTTATCTCCCTTATCTTACTGCCAGCATCACGGCTGCTATTAGAGCAGTTTTATGTGGAGCAACCATGGCCAGATATTGAGCTAGACAACAGTGAAGAATAGATAATGCTCCTTCATCACCCAGATGTAGCATATGATGACTCTGATCTTCATGTAAAACACATTCAGATGTGAGAGTAAACAGAACACCCTCGAGCTGTTAGGTTTTTTGACAGCACGGAGGTCCACACGCAAGGCGATGTAGTGTATTTGTATTAGTCTGTTTGTGTTATCCACATCTGTGCCATAAATCACAACCTCTTCACTCCGCCCAGTCCTCCATGATGAAATATTCATCGTCCAGTTTAGCAGAGACACCACTTTTCAGTGCCGCTTAATTCCGTCATCTTTGGAGCCCAGGTTATTGGTACACACTTCTCTGTATATTAATAATGTATGAAGTATTTTCTATAAATCAGCATGGAAGACAGTGCGGTGTGGAGTCGTAAGTGCTGGAGGATTAGCGATTGTGTTTGTTATGCACAGATTTAAGCTTTCAGAAGAAAAAGTCTTTGAGGTTTTCTTTGGTGTAGGCCTATGAGTTTGAAGTTTTTGTTGAGTTAGCATGCTGGCTGTTTAGAGAATGATTCAGAAAACATTCGTAATCTGCAGACGCGTGCAATATGCGGACCTGTGTGGCCCGATGCTCTAAGGATGGCATCCAGACTGGCATCTGGTCTAAACAGATTGTTCTTCGTTTGGAGGCACAACTAAAAGATTTACTCAGTAATACATCTGCAACATTTATAAAAAAAAATAAAACAAATCAAACTCAGTTTATTTCAGCCACTTCAGGTGTTTCCCTGCAGTACATTTCAGGAATGTTTTATTCAAGTCAAATGCAGCTACACATTCATGTCAAATTGATCTGTGAATTAATTACAGCGCTTGCAAGCTGGCACCGTATTGATATTCCTCACAAATTCTGATTTAGGGTTTGTTCTAAACACTTAACCCTAAATCAACTTCTGCCATTCTTGAAGTACAGACTTTATCCTGAGGTATGTGCAGCAGATAGAAAAATGTTTGAACATTTGGTAACACTTTATTTTAAGGACCAATTCTCGCTATTAATAGTTGCTTATTAGCATGCATATTACTAGCATATTGGCAGTTTATTAGTAGTTATAAGCACATATTATCACCTTTTTCTGCATGACCATATTTTAGATCCCTTAATCATACCCCATTCCTAAACTTAACAACTACCTTACTAACTATTAATAAGTATCAAAATAGGAGTTTATTAAGGCAAAATTCGTACTTAATAGTTCGTTAATAGTGAGAATTGGACCTTAAAATAAAGTGTGACTGAACATTTTTAAGATCACCTAAAACTTGAGTGCTATTCTTACGCAAGCCCTAATATTTCAGAAAATGCAAAGGCATCAGTAGTGATATTGGTAATGGTAATACTTGCCTTCATTAGTACTTTGTAAAAAGATGCTATTATACAAATATTTAAAATATACTGTCTATGTTGTTTCTACATTAATTTGTAGATTCAGTGTGAACATTATATTTATGATAACTTTTTTAATGTTAGGTCTGATTAATCTTAATTAGTAACAGAAAAATGTATAATTAAATAGTTTTTTTTATTTATTTGTTTTATTATTGATTGACAGCACTACTAGAAACACAAAGAGCCAAATAGCCAGTTCAAAACCAATGTATTCAAGTTCATATATTATTTGTCATCTAATTTCATCTGTCTTTCTGTGGTAACACTTTATAATAAAGTCCCATTAGGTAATGTTGCTTTATGCATATTAATGTTTGTTAACATTAGTTAAAAAATACAGCTGTTCATTGTTACTCAGGCCCATTAAATAATATTAACAGATAAAACGTTTGCTTTTAAGAAATAAGTAAATTAGTAAATGTTGAAAGTAATATTAACTGAGAATAATAAGTGCTTTAGAAGTATTTTAAATTGTTAGTTCTTGTTATCTATTATAGTTAACTAATGCTAACAAATAGAGCCTTATTGTAAAGTGTTACCTTTTCTGCTTATTTGACCGTCAGCTAAATACTTGTTGATGTTATTGAACAGTTTGCAGCTCTGTGGTTTATAAGCAGGTAGTGGATTATTGGCTAGTTTCCTTGTTAAGACAAATAAAGTATTATGTAAATTCAATCAAACAATGAGTAATAAATTGAGATAAGTTTGAAGCATCACAATTCAAGTCAGGTTCACTGTATCCTGCTACTCTGTGGACACAGACAGCAGAAGTCCCTTAAACACTGATTACACTGAGCAGATAGAGCCTAGAACAAACACGACTCCCACAGGATGGGCTCATCACATCCTTACACAGCAGCCTGTTATCTCAAGGGTAATCAAGAACAAGAAAGAACGTGTGTCTGCACATCATCCCTCTCATCTGGTGCATTGTCAGACACAACACGGCTAGGGTCTAGCCATCATTACAGCACAGTGTTGTGACAACCCATTATATTACCCTACACTGAAATCATTTTACTGATGTTATCAGCCTGTAGCGAGTACATGATCCTTCTATAGATTTTTGGTGAAAAGACAAAATGGTTTTATTTAGAGCTGTGCATTGGCCTCTCAGCCCTTGTTTCTTTGTGCAGTTCTTTGTCACGGTGTTACTGGCTGTAATTAGAGAAAATGGCATCCAAATTTGATGAACCACTCTTTCCTAGAGGCTAAGAAAAGGTTCAACTTTGTGGGGGTATTTGATTCTGGTTGAGAAAAGTGGCACAAAAGAGTCTGCAATCTGACAATAATTACTCTGCCAATCTGGGGCGATGCGGGGGGTGTCAATCATGGGCAGGTGTGCAATAATTCTGCAGCTGATTCACACACCCACAAGCTCTTTAGCCGAGTTTGTTGTTGCTGAAACTAAACTGAAGGCTTCCCGTCAGCATGAGGGAGTTCAGAGACCTCTCTAAACATTCTGGAAACTCTTTATAATTTGATGAGTTTACATAATTGATTGTATGAAGATAGCAAAGGAAGTGTGACTGGAAAAGTGTAGTTTTTTTTTTTGGTTTTTTTTTTGTTAATCATAGGTAATTATACTTTTGCTGTTCTTAGGGGTTGGCGGTATAACCAAAATCTTGTTATCACAGTATGAGTAATTTTAGATCATGGTAATGGCTATCTTTTTTAAAATCCCGAATTACATAAAACCTCAGTCTTATTTGAATTTTTGTCAGTTCATTTATTTATTTATTTTATTTTATGCACACACACACACACACACACACACACACACACACACACAAACAAACATAAACAAATTAATGTTGCAGCCCTTGAGTTTATAATAAAATACTCCCATTAGACGTTAGAGATGCACAATTAATCAAAATAAAGCATAAATCATAATATGGCTTTGTGCGATTTGCAAATCACAGAGGCTGCGATTTAATTAAATAAATGTATGCGTTGTGTGTTCCAGAGTGAAGCACGGCATTGTGTTCTGTTCTCACACGTGAGCAGCTTATTATCTGACAGTGTTTGCAATGGCTCAGAGTGACTTGATTCACAGTAAATTCTGCTCCAGACAAGCTCCATCTCTGCATCTGCTCTGAGTTTGCATCGCTTCTCTTACTTGTAATGTGAAACACTTAACAAAAGAGAAGCTTTAAGAGTTTCTTTAAGGTTTCTCATCAAAATAAAAGGTTGATGGGTTAACATTTGAAAATGAAGAAATTAAGAAATATCAGTAATGTAATTATACATTTTATACATTTAAATAACACTTACTTTTCTTTTAATGTAATGACAATACTAATGTTTGCTTATTGTTTTTTTTGTTTTTTTTTATTTTATTTAGTATGATGATTATTTAAAAAGTATTATACATAAATATGGCTATGTAATTGTGACGAGTGGGGCGGGGCCGAGAGCCGTGGGAGCGGAGCGAGGCCGGTGGAGTTAATGATAATGAGCAACATCTGTGCTACTCACCGGTCTCGAGTCCCACGGAGGAGCTCCAGAAGGATAAAAGGAGGAGTGACGACAGTGCATGACGAGAGAGGACCAGGCCTGGACTTTATTTTGTGTTTTGTGTGCGGCAGTCGTCCGCGAGGGGCCGCCACTTTACTTTTGTGTTTGTTTATTGTTATTAAATGGTTTAAATGTTCGCCGGTTCCCGCCTCCTTCTTCCCGATATACGAACTGTGTTACACTACCCATCAGCCTGCGCCATCTAGAATTTCATGACAACTTGGCATATTGTTAAATACCAAAGAGACTGTGCATTGTTTTCTTGTGATTTTGTACATTCTGAATGCATATACTTGTATATTGTGCAAATGGCTTTTGACATCTGCGCCAAAAGCCTCGTGGTTAGTGCACCCACAAACAGCGCAACTGCGCTCATGGTGCCCGAGTTTGATTCCCGTCTCGTGGTCCTTTGCCGATCCTGCCCCCCTCTCTCTCCACCCAATGCTTTCCTGTCACTTCTCTACTGTCCTGTCCCAATAAAAGCAGAAAACACCCTTTAGTTTAACACCCTTATATTTTTTAATATAACTTAAAAAAAAAAAAAAAGGCTTTTGATATTGCTGCACCAAAAGAAAAAACACTTTGTTGTATTAAGATCACAGCAAAAGACAAAAATTAATAATTGATAGTTTAGGGCTTGTGTTTGATAGTCTGCGATTTAGGAAGTGTTTGTAGTGCAGTCCAGCTTTAGATGTAAGTCACTCCTGCAATGCTAAGCTCTCATTCAGAAAATATTTGCTGTCACAGGGAACATATGCATCTGTACATACAAACATCTCAGCAATCAGCACCGAGCAAAGTGCTAACATTGCACTAACATTATGCAGTTAACAGTGAAAGTGTGCTTTGTGCTAATGCAGTAGTTAAACTTTAATGCAATTGGAAGTAACCGCAAGATGGCCCATGGAGTGTCACACATGGTTACATCTCGCATCATGTTGCATATTATTGTTTTGTATTGCTGCCTTTCAAAAAGGCACGCAAAGAACAGTAGCCCCACCTTTATGTCATCTTGAGAGGACAACACAGGGTTTGACACAAACATGGCATGAATTACTTACTGCATTAGATATATTCTGACATGCCCTTGAGAATAGCAAATTTTGATGTGGCTAAATCTGCTGGCATGGTTTAATGCAGCAGAGAGGAAGCAGCGCTTTCCACATGTCTGGTGGACTTGTGTGCAAAAAAAATACAGAGGCACAGATTTTACATTAGACACTCAAACGCCAGAACACGAGTGGCTTCTGGAGAGCAACACTACAGCAGGAACCACTTTAAATAGAGTTCACAATAAAGAAAAATAAAAATCTTTTCAAAGTCTAGTTTATAAATTTAGTCCTTCATGTCAGGTTTGTATGGTTTCGAAAAACATATTTTCATTTTCAAGGTCCAGTTTAATGAACTTGTTGCATTTTCCCTACACATTAAATACATGTC
>NW_015557067.1:1019643-1036626 GCF_001515605.1 Sinocyclocheilus anshuiensis
TCTCTCTCACACACACACACACACACACACACAAACAAACATTAACAAATTAATGTTGCAGCCCTTGAGTTTATAATAAAATACTCCCATTAGACGTTAGAGATGCACAATTAATCAAAATAAAGCATAAATCATAATATGGCTTTGTGCGATTTGCAAATCACAGAGGCTGCGATTTAATTAAATAAATGTATGCGTTGTGTGTTCCAGAGTGAAGCACGGCATTGTGTTCTGTTCTCACACGTGAGCAGCTTATTATCTGACAGTGTTTGCAATGGCTCAGAGTGACTTGATTCACAGTAAATTCTGCTCCAGACAAGCTCCATCTCTGCATCTGCTCTGAGTTTGCATCGCTTCTCTTACTTGTAATGTGAAACACTTAACAAAAGAGAAGCTTTAAGAGTTTCTTTAAGGTTTCTCATCAAAATAAAAGGTTGATGGGTTAACATTTGAAAATGAAGAAATTAAGAAATATCAGTAATGTAATTATACATTTGTAATGTAAAAATAACACTTACTTTTCTTTTAATGTAATGACAATACTAATGTTTGCTTATTGTTTTTTTTAGTAATGTTTATTTTATTTAGTATGATGATTATTTAAAAAGTATTATACATAAATATGGCTATGTAATTGTGACGAGTGGGGCGGGGCCGAGAGCCGTGGGAGCGGAGCGAGGCCGGTGGAGTTAATGATAATGAGCGATACCTGCGCCACTCACCAGTCTCGAGTCCCACGGAGGAGCTCCGGAAGGATAAAAGGAGGAGTAACGACAGTGAAGGACGAGATAGGACTAGGCCTGGACTATTTATGTTGTTTTGGTTCTGTTTGTGTACGGCAGTCGTCCGTGAGGGGCTGTCGCGCTATTTTCAGTTTTGTGTTTATTTTGTTATTAAATTATGTTTAAATGTTCGCCGGTTCCCGTCTCCTTCTTCCCGAACTACGAACTTTGTTACAATAATAATAATAATAATAATAATAATTATTATTATTATTATTGTTATTATATAACCATATTTATATACTGTATAATAATTTTTTATATATAAACATTTTTGGCCAAATTGTGTGGAGTTATACACAAGCACTGCAAACCTGGATTTTTTTCATTGCAGTTTAAATCGCAGTCACAATTTTTGTCTGAACATTTCAATTCGATTTTTTGCCCTAAATTATGCAGCCCTATTAGAAGGTGTTGTAAAGTAGCATACGGTACCTGTTGAAATCTATGGCAGTAGAGCTCGAAGCTCTAGCTCACACACACACACACACACACACACACACACACACACACGTTCAGTGTACATATATACAGTATATATATGTTTACCCTCAAAACTGACACTGAGAGGTCTGACCATTCACAATAATGCTGCATTTGCTGTAATGACAGATGTTTTTCACATTTTTTATAACTGAGAGTTCTTCTCAGCACTACAGGGCTCAGTCTGATACTAGCAGCTCTCAAGTCACTTGTGCACAGCTCGGTCCAGTTTACGACTGCTCTCACCAGAATGTGAAGTTAAATTTGTCAGTGTATCGTTAACCATTATTGAGTATAGATTCTCTTTGAGAACTTCAGATATTCTTCTTTTCTCAAGTAGTAGGCCGGCCCTTTGTACTGCTCTATAATTGGCATACCACTGTACCCAACATAAGTTTCTGTCTTGAAAATTAAGAGTAGCCCAGCTACTTTTCCCCGCAGTGGTTCTTCTGTTTGTTATCTACCCATTGGGTCGGAACTGAGCTCTGCCTCCTCTGGGCCTTTGGTCACTCACCTGCAGCTCTGAGCTTTGGCTGAGCCAGCTCCCTACAGCCTGATCCACGGATGAGGTGGATGGGGCGAGTCCTCATTGTTAACCCAAAGTTTGAGTGAGAGCTCTGGCGGGAGGGGTGATTCACTCTTCCCCCTGGTGGGTCCTCAAAACTAAGGAAGCCTCCAGTGCGGGTTATGTGCCAAGCAAGGCATGAAGAAGCTTCGGAAAGGGGTCTGTTTGAGTTAGGGCAGCTTTGGTCTCCGCAGAATTCAGAGTGGAGTTCCTGGCGCCTCACCGGTCCCTTAGCAGTCCAGCTCAAGCTGTCAACCTGCTCCCTGTGCTGGAGATCTCTGGAGATAGTCCTTCACCTCGCTAAAGAACTCCCCCTTCCCCCCTTCCTGTCACCTCTCTCTTCATCAGCACTCTCTTTCTCTTTCGCTCACCTGCTCCGCTCTGTCTGAGAAAATGCTTAACCTTCACCTGAGGTTCTCACGGCTGGCTGGCTTCTTGCCTCCCTGCTGCGTCCACAATGAGACCTAATTCATTTTTGTCTCACTGTTTTCTGTCACAAAAGCACAGTTTAAACTCCAATAAGAAGAACATTTGATATTAGAGAACTTTTGCCATTATCATAGTGGCACTGTACGCAAGAGAACAGATGACACTCTTTATTTTTCTCTTAGATGTTCTGTGGACAGGAACTTGCTGTTCAGTCTTTTGAATATGCTCTGGCACACTCATTATTTGAATTATTATCAGTTCATATTTCATATTTAAAGGGATAGTTCACTCAGAAATTTAAATTCTGATGCAGGAGGCGATGTTTTGACGTAAAACCCGGATGCGCTGTGCCTTGTTTACAGGCAGAGGAATGCACACGCATACGTCGTGGTTCTCTCATGAATGGCGGCAGAGACTGAACGGAAGAGAATAAATTGTTGAATAAATTGTTGAATAAAGTCATTATTTTTGTTTTCTTTGTGCACAAAAAGTATTCTCGTGGCTTCATAAAATTACGGTTGAATCACTGATGTCACATGGACTATTTTAATTAAGCTATGTCCTTACTACGTCTCTGGGCCTTGAACGTGGTAATTGCATGGTCAGAAAGCTCTCAGATTTCATCTAAAATATCTTAATTTGTGTTCCGAAGATGAACGAAGGAGATGAACTATCGCTTTGATGCTTCACAGCGTTCTCATGTTGGTTACATTGTAGAAAAGTGAAAAAAGTCTCCTGTTTGAACAGTGATAGTTCTACTAGTGAAATTAGTTCTATTTAGCATTTTTGTAATTTAATAGACAATTTGACATTATACCAAGTATTTACAGCATGATATTTTGAGTCGAACATTGAATAAAAAAATGTGCATCATCAATGGAAACACAGAAATCTGACTTTTTGGTCAAATGAGTTAACATCAGGGCTCGCAAACTTTCAAAATCCCTGGTAGCCCTTCGGGCAGGCATTCTTTAGATTTTGGTAGCCCAAAAATGAATTTAACTAGCCCGAATAAAAGATATTGTATGTTTTCTTCAAATAACAAGTCAAGAGAGTAGGGCTGCAACGGATCACAAATCTCATGGTTCGGATTATATTACATTATCATATCACATTTTGAGTCACAGATCGGATCATTTTTCAGATGAGCAAAAAAATATGGTTCTTTATTATTTAAGTAACACTTATTATTTAAAGAACAATTTACTACTTAGACGCCACAGCAAAAACTAGTAGCATATAGGGATGCAACGATTCACTCAACTCAAGATGTGATATGATTCACAGTACTGATTTCACAATACAATTTTCTCACAATTTATTTTTTAACAAAATTAGATTTAAGACAGATTTGAAAAAAGGTGTCCATTTGTTATTTCTCAGACCAAAAGGCTGCACATTACTTTGTGAAATTGAAAATGTCAAGCAATATACTAACTTGAATTTTTAAAACAAATCCCAAATCAAATAAATAAATACTTGTTTACAGGCAGAGGAATGCACACGCATACGTCGTGGTTCTCTCATGAATGGCGGCAGAGACTGAAC
The DNA here is from genome assembly GCF_001515605.1 of Sinocyclocheilus anshuiensis. Lineage (NCBI taxonomy): Eukaryota > Metazoa > Chordata > Actinopteri > Cypriniformes > Cyprinidae > Sinocyclocheilus > Sinocyclocheilus anshuiensis. The sequence goes on from NW_015557067.1 coordinate 1,023,451, forward strand.
GGAAGAGAATAAATTGTTGAATAAATTGTTGAATAAAGTCATTATTTTTGTTTTCTTTGTGCACAAAAAGTATTCTCGTGGCTTCATAAAATTACGGTTGAATCACTGATGTCACATGGACTATTTTAATTAAGCTATGTCCTTACTACGTCTCTGGGCCTTGAACGTGGTAATTGCATGGTCAGAAAGCTCTCAGATTTCATCTAAAATATCTTAATTTGTGTTCCGAAGATGAACGAAGGAGATGAACTATCGCTTTGATGCTTCACAGCGTTCTCATGTTGGTTACATTGTAGAAAAGTGAAAAAAGTCTCCTGTTTGAACAGTGATAGTTCTACTAGTGAAATTAGTTCTATTTAGCATTTTTGTAATTTAATAGACAATTTGACATTATACCAAGTATTTACAGCATGATATTTTGAGTCGAACATTGAATAAAAAAATGTGCATCATCAATGGAAACACAGAAATCTGACTTTTTGGTCAAATGAGTTAACATCAGGGCTCGCAAACTTTCAAAATCCCTGGTAGCCCTTCGGGCAGGCATTCTTTAGATTTTGGTAGCCCAAAAATGAATTTAACTAGCCCGAATAAAAGATATTGTATGTTTTCTTCAAATAACAAGTCAAGAGAGTAGGGCTGCAACGGATCACAAATCTCATGGTTCGGATTATATTACATTATCATATCACATTTTGAGTCACAGATCGGATCATTTTTCAGATGAGCAAAAAAATATGGTTCTTTATTATTTAAGTAACACTTATTATTTAAAGAACAATTTACTACTTAGACGCCACAGCAAAAACTAGTAGCATATAGGGATGCAACGATTCACTCAACTCAAGATGTGATATGATTCACAGTACTGATTTCACAATACAATTTTCTCACAATTTATTTTTTAACAAAATTAGATTTAAGACAGATTTGAAAAAAGGTGTCCATTTGTTATTTCTCAGACCAAAAGGCTGCACATTACTTTGTGAAATTGAAAATGTCAAGCAATATACTAACTTGAATTTTTAAAACAAATCCCAAATCAAATAAATAAATAATACAAATAAAATAAATTTCTCCATGCAAGTAAACTAAGGTTTTTTGCCTGTGTATTTTAATCATGATCCAATTTTGAAATTTGAAACAAAAACAAAATGGTTTGACTTTAGCTTTGTAATACTACATAAAAAATCTGAACAAAACAAAAACAGCAGATGGGCTGAATGAGACGCAAATGTCACTCTCTGACAGCAGGTGGCGCTTAAACAGCAGGTATTTATAGGCTGCTGCCCCTTTAAGACTAGTGATGGGAAGTCCGGTTCTTTTCCGCGAACCGGTTCTTTCGGACAGTTCGTTTCAATGAACCAGTTCAAAAAAACAGTTCATCGGTTCTTTTACGCCCTAACGTAATAATGTCATTCGCGATGACGTATTGAACGTATTGATATCGTCCCGGGCCGGGATGAAAATGCACATTCAAATATATAAAGTCAGTAATCATAACTTTCATAACTTCAAACATCATAATCATGATCTGAACATTTTAAATTAAGTTTTGCAACTAAACACCCAAATACAGTAACAGGCAGTGATGTGCATATGAGGATTTAAGTCTTGAAGATATAAAGTAAATAAGTCATCAGCGCAGAAACCATAATCCACTTACTATAATCCATTGCGATTTATTTGTTATTAAATAAACGTACGTTTCGCCAGATTGCCCTTCATTCAAGTCTTCGGTTTACCCGCGCTCATAGCATTAGCACAGAATCAGTTGTCCAAAAGAACCAGTTCGCTTCATACGTGCTGTGTGTGTCAGTCATAGTAGTTACTGTTCGCTACTGTTCGGCAGCTTCACACTGAATCACGCATGCGCAGTATCATCAGCTCATCGGTTCTCAAATCGGACGCGTCTGAAAGCAACCGGTTCTTGACTCGAGAACGAGAACTGCTCTAACCGGCACGCTGCATGCACGTTCAGTATATCATCAGCTGCTCTACTCGTGTTCATGTTCTATTTACTACAAACTAAATTTGTGAATGTGTCATCGTTAACTACAATTACAGTGCAGGTATTTCATAAATCATCCCTTATTCCTATTAAACAGAGTCTTAATTATTGTCCATACTATAACCTAACAGAATCTTCAACTGAACAAAGTACACGGATTAGATACATTCATCTTTTAAAAAAAAAGTAAAATAAAATATATTTATATTATCACACTTTCTGATGTTTAACAAAATACTTGGATAACATGCTTTTCATCCTCTTGAAAAATAACACGGATTATATTACATTATCATATCACATTTTGAGTCACAGATCGGATCATTTTTCAGATGAGCAAAAAAATATGGTTCTTTATTATTTAAGTAACACTTATTATTTAAAGAACAATTTACTACTTAGACGCCACAGCAAAAACTAGTAGCATATAGGGATGTAACGATTCACTCAACTCACGATGTGATATGATTCACAATACTGATTTCACAATACAATTTTCTCACAATTTCTTTTTTAACAAAACAAGATTTAAGACAGATTTTTCAAAAGGTGTTCTTTTGTTATTTCTCAGACCAAAAGGCTGCACATCACTTTGTGAAATTGAAAATGTCAAGCAATATACTAACTTGAATTTTTAAAACAAATCCCAAATCAAATAAATAAATAATACAAATAAAATAAATTTCTCCATGCAAGTAAACTAAGGTTTTGCCTGTGTATGTTAATCATGATCCAAACAAAGATGCTGCATACATGTTATTTAGATTGTAAAATTTTTACATTTGAAACAAAAACAAAATGGTCTGACTTTAGCTTCGTGATACTACATAAAAAATCTGAACAAAACAAAAACAGCAGACAGGCTGAATGAGACGCAAATGTCACTCTCTGACAGCAGGTGGCGCTTAAACAGCAGGTATTTATAGGCTGCTGCCCCTTTAAGACTAGTGATGGGAAGTCCGGTTCTTTTCCGCGAACCGGTTCTTTCGGACAGTTCGTTTCAATGAACCAGTTCAAAAAAACAGTTCATCGGTTCTTTTACGCCCTAACGTAATAATGTCATTCGCGATGACGTATTGATATCAAGTCTATCGTCCCGGGCCGGGATGAAAATGCACATTCAAATATATAAAGTCAGTAATCATAACTTCAGTCAGTTAAAACATCATAATCATGATCTGAACATTTTAAATTAAGTTTTGCAACTAAACACCCAAATACAGTAACAGGCAGTGATGTGCATATGAGGATTTAAGTCTTGAAGATATAAAGTAAATAAGTCATCAGCGCAGAAACCATAATCCACTTACTATAATCCATTGCGATTTATTTGTTATTAAATAAACGTACGTTTCGCCAGATTGCCCTTCATTCAAGTCTTCGGTTTACCCGCGCTCATAGCATTAGCACAGAATCAGTTGTCCAAAAGAACCAGTTCGCTTCATACGTGCTGTGTGTGTCAGTCATAGTAGTTACTGTTCGCTACTGTTCGGCAGCTTCACACTGAATCACGCATGCGCAGTATCATCAGCTCATCGGTTCTCAAATCGGACGCGTCTGAAAGCAACCGGTTCTTGACTCGAGAACGAGAACTGCTCTAACCGGCACGCTGCATGCACGTTCAGTATATCATCAGCTGCTCTACTCGTGTTCATGTTCTATTTACTACAAACTAAATTTGTGAATGTGTCATCGTTAACTATAATTACAGTAGAGGTATTTCATAAATCATCCCTTATTCCTATTAAACATAGAGTCTTAATTATTGTCCATCTTCCCTGACAAACCCCTTTGGCCTATAACCAGAATCTTCAACTGAACAAAGTACACAGATTAGATACATTCATCTTTAAAAAAAAAAGTAAAATAAAATATATTTATATTATCACACTTTCTGATGTTTAACAAAATACTTGGATAACATGCTTTTCATCCTCTTGAAAAATAACACGCATGCGCAGTATCATCAGCTCATCGGTTCTCAAATCGGACGTGTCCGAAAGAAACGGTTCTCGGTTGAGTGTACCGGTGATCCGAAACCCGATGCAACCGGTTCTTGACTCGAGAACGACAATTAGGCGTGTAGGCTACGTTCGTTATCCGGCTCGCTGCACACATGCTGCTCTGCTCGTGTTCATCTTCAGTTCTCTCTTCACAGCAGTTCAGTCAGTGCGCTGTTTGAGTAAAGTAATTACTCCGGGATATTGGTTTATTTCGACTCAGAGGGAGTGTCAGCCACGTTTAAAAAGTGACGGTTCACTAAGAAGAACGGGTTAAATCGAACGATTCGTTCGCTAACCGGACATCACTATTTAAGATCGAATGCACGGATCCAATATAATGATGCACGTGCGATTTCTTTCTCCACTGTTTACTTTCATTTAAGACATGAAAATACTTGCCGAGATAGTTATTTTGAGATAATTTTGCATGTATGTGTCCGTTCAAGCGAAAGATGAATCAATTCTGTGTTCGTGCTCTGCCTGAAATGCCGCTCTGTAAGTGCGCGCTTTGAGTGTGTGCGAGCGAGGCGCAAACACCGAACTGAATTCTTCATGAGCATGAATGGTTTAAAACGCTTGAATGTTTAAATTGGTAAGACTTAGAAACACGTGTAAATGATAAACTATGATCCGTTTCACCCCTACAAGCGAGTGAACAATGTAAATTAAGGAAGGGATTTTATATCACTACAAGATAGCCCGTCGTGCTGGGCAGTGATACATTTTGGTAGCCCGACTGGAAAACACAATAGCCCCGGGACATCGGGCTAGCGATTTTGTGAGCCCTGACATGGTCAGTGGATTCTTTTAGATGCACAATGTTACCCCCTTATTATGCTTAATAAGCCAACAGTGGGGAAGGTCATGTGGACTCTTTAAACTATTATGCAAATGTCTGTTTAGGTTTTAACATCAAGAGCAGAGAAAAAAGCTATTTTGGCCGTTTCTTCAGGCCGTGGAAGCATGAAGTGGGTTTGTATTTTGTCACGCACTTCATTCCACGATGCGTTCCTTTTACTTTTCTTATTTTTTTGTTTTATTCAATAACTGATCAACAGTACAATGAATAAAATTAAGATATAAATTATACAAAACGAAATTCATAAAAAAAAGGACTTTCCACAAAACAAAACATAACGTATGAAGTGGTCAAAAACTGTGTCTGACCTGCTCCATTACTCCCAGCGTACTGCTGTCCAATTCATTATCACACCCTTTATGACGTTTGCAAATTACAAATTTTCTTTCATAATTAACAGATTAAATAAAACAAAACAAAACAAATAATATTTAAACATAAATATAAAACAAAAATACATTTTCTTAAATGGCTACAACAAAAGCTGTTGATTCAAAATCTCATCTCATTTGAAATCTCATTTCTTTCTTTTATCTCTAAACTCTATACTCTCTCTCTCTCTCTCTCTCTAACAATTATCTTATATATTGTTAATTATCGTGTGTCTTATATCTTCAATTATCGTATATCTTATATTATTGAGATAATTTTCTAATTGATTTATGTAAAATTATTATTATATGAGTTTATTGTGATTTCTGGTTGATTGTTTTTTATTAGTTAATATAAATTATTTACATAAATCAATTAAAGGACAATTGTGATAATACAAATTAAGACAAATTTACATTTTGATTGTAGTAAACACACTGTGTGTCACTATTTTTTCTTAGTGACCTCAAAATAGAATAACTTTATTTTACATTATATGAAATCCTACTAACTACTTTTTAGCTCCAGGTTTAAATAAATAAATAAATAATAATAATAATTCAAATAAAATTGCAATGTGTGTATTCTTGTTTAAATGCCATATCTGGCTTATTTACTTATTTTGAATATGTGCAGAATTTCAAAAAATCTGGTTCATCCTTAAAAATGAATTGTCACCTTTGTAAATATGATATGCAAACATCCCAAATTGACAAATTCACCTTATTCTATAAGGTCAAGTAACTTTTCTTCACACGCACAAGCAATTTACCTTGACCATCTGTAGCACTTTTGATTTTCCACCTTGAAGTCAAATTGTTTGACCCTTAATTTCCCTTCCTTTCATGATCCAACCATTCATTCTTTAGCAACATTTCCAGGAGCTCTGAGTGTAATTCCCCTCTCCTGTGTTTGTGTTGTCCTTACCCCCAGAGAGGGCACCTGGCAGGCTTCCCTCTTACCCCAGAGGTGAGGAGGTTCTCTCCACTTTTCGGCTGGGTGAGAGGGAGTCCAGGCCCAGTAGATGGGGCTCAAGAGCCACTCCTGACAGAAATAAGTGCCCCATTCACAGCCATTTGATCCTCAAGCAGGCCCGATATGTGCAATTAGACTACTAATGATAAGAGGCATTTTAGCTGACATTTTGCATATAAATTACACATTTGCGTGAAATAGCTTCTTATATTCTTAATTGATAGAATATGAATAGTGTTCAGTGTCCTTCAGATTCAAGAGAAAGCGGTCTGGTGTTACAGCTTAAGCATCAGCCTTCAGAGCACGCTTTCCGAGGAATCAAATGCAGACATTAAACATCTCTCTGACTCTTTAGTGTGAGAGTGGCTTCATCTGACTTGTCCTCCAGTGGCATGCAGTGCATGTATATGATTTTGTGTCTCTGTGTGTGATGAAACTAAAGCTGCAGAGCTGTATTTGGACATTGATACACAAGTCTTTGTCTTTGAATATCTGTTTTATTCCTGTCTATTTCTCTTCATAGGCCTCTGCATCCTCACCCTGAAGCATGACCATTCGTTCATGTAAGTGACTTCTTATGTTTACTGATAGTAGTGGTACAATAACACATTAAGATAATGACATTTAAAAGAGCTATTAAAATAATTTTAGTCAATAAATAATTAATTTATATTACACTATATATTAAACTATTTTGCAAAAAAGTCCTTGATCTGTTGATGTAGTTTATTAGTTCCTTTTTCATTTTTTTTTTCTCTTTTTTTAAATATAATTTGTTGTTTTGCATTGACACGGATTATCTCCCACTTTGAGAGAATTGGATCAGCTAAAAAAATTTTATTTAATTTAATTGCTAGTCGGGTAGCCAGTGACTACACTGTGTTGCTACAGTTTCTAAACAGTGAGAAGAGATATGAAAGCTGCCGAAAGAGCTTCTGGACGATCCTGTCAATCTCTACCTGATGTGCACACACACACACACACACACATATCTACCCCCCCACACATCTTTGCATCTTCTACACGCAGTGTGGAGTTGTCTCTCTATTTTAGATGTATTGGGACCACCCTAGTCTGGCCTCTCTCTGTCTACCTGCACGCCCATCAATTGACTGATGACCCCTCATATCAACTCATTGTACGCTTCCATCCTCTAGCAAAGCCCTGTGAATTCACTATTCTCCCTTTGTCATGCCCCCTCACACACACTCCCTCTCTCTCTGTCTTGCGCATGCAGACTTATGAACACACACTCTTTCTCCCCCTCACCCCAAACCCGTTTTTCTTGGATCATACTGTTCACTATGGTGTAAATGCGCATCTGCACCATGCTGCTTTCCCACAGTTACTTTACCCAGGAGAACTCTCTCTGACTGGCCCAGCTCTGAATGCTGGCTATTATACCACATAAGCACAAAGTAAGGCTTTTGGAGAAGGGCGGGGTGGTGTGTATGCGTGCATGCATGCTTATATGCGTGTGTGAATGCCAGGGTCAAAGAAACTAACCCAGGGTGGATGGATTAAAATGTAGCCAATGCAGTGGAGTTGTTTGCACATTTGAAAAGAGCACATAATTTATGCTATCAGTTGACACTAAGCTCTTTGTATCAGTTAGGAACCATAAAGGCCTGTGCTGCTCAGAGAGACACCACATACAGATGCAAGGGAATCCCTGGATGACAAAAAATGTGTAGTTTGAACACATTTTGTGGTTTATATAATGTTTTTATTTTATTTTATTATTTATTTTATTTACGTGAATAACACTCAAAGATTTTTGAAAGGATAGGCTTGCACAAAATCGAGGATAACAGCTGCTGTGAAGAAGCAGTAAAGGTATGTCCAATGTAAAAAATCCAGTTTGTATTTTCTTTTTGCCCTTTGTCTCAGATAGATCAACAATGTCGTTTGACATTTTATCGTTTGACATATATACAAGTTGTTTGAAATATAGGAGTCATTACCTGATTATAAATTCTTCAGCAGTCTTGCAGGCAATTTTAATAAAACGCTGTATATGTAATTTGGGGAATTGGAATGTTGTTAAAATTAGATCTTTAATTTCATTATCTGTCTAATATAAGGCTTATGGACATATTCTTGATTGTATATAAATGAAACACTAAAATATTAATTTCATTTAACTTTGCTTAATTCTCTGAAGCACCATCCACATTACTGTTACTGAAGGAGTATGAAATTTACACCAGCACTGTTCTTTCTAATCTAAAAATTGACAAAGAAAAACCAATTACTCTTAATTCCCTTTAAACAACTTTAGGCAACAATTAGAGTTGCTCCATTTGAGAGAGTCCAAAGAAGACAACGCAAGAGGAAAATACCCTTCACTGTCAGATTAATTGCCACTTGATTATTGCTAGTTGTGAGTGGACGTGAAGGTTGAGTAGCTTACTATGAATGTTTTTAATTAAAATGGATTTACTTTTATTTAAATTAAGTATAATACCTTGTTCAGTTGCTTATCATCTTTTACAGGCCTTTGGAGAAATTATGCATGTATTAAGGGATTTTTTTTTTCTTTTTAAATCCTTGATCACCAGTGTTAGAAAGTGAAAGTATTAAAGAATTACTGCAAATGCATATGCATCATTCATTTACTGTGCTTATTTTATATCTTATCGATGAGTTTCCAAATTTCTGAGGGTAGATCTGCTTTTCCTCTTCTTTGTCCTCTCAGACCTACATCTTGCTTTCCCTTTATTCTGTTTTCCATGAGAAAGAGACCTTTGAATATCAGCGTGTTCAAAGATGATGCACTGGTCGATTCACTCAAAGTTGTTTTGGCCATCTCTAGCATCAGGCTAATGGAGAGAGAAGGCTTTTGTGTGCGGGCGCGAGCCGCAGCATGATGCCTAATGCCCGCGACACTCTCCAATCCTTCTAACTGCCCTTCTGCTCTGCGCAGATAAGGCCTGAGTGGAGTGAGTACACCTGCAGTCTTTACGGCCAGCCACGGCTGATGCTATCGTCGAGAGAATATTTACTTCTGGCTGTGTAATGTGAGCGGATGCTCAGTGGGTGAGTGCTTCTCCTGACGGCAAGCTACAATGTCTCTCAGGCCAAACCTTGTCATGTCTGCACTTACTGCTATGCTGCAGCTTTAATGATAGCACTTTTGCCAAACCCAGTTGCGAGATTGCTTTAAAGATGTTTCACACTGCCACTGGCCATAGATAGAGTTTGGCCTTGGTCCCATCAGGGTGCCATGGTTAAGCGATAATCCACCTACTAGTCATGTGCTGGTACTCTGGCCTACTGTACGTAACTGTGCTGTTGCTGCTCATTAGTAGCTAACTGTACTAGCTTATGGAGCAGGGATTGTTGTCTTTGTGTGTGAAACTACAGCAAATTTGGCTCAACTGAGTTTAATGTTTCAGTGCCATCTCCTAGTTGGACCACAGTTCATTTAATATACACAGATCCCAGAGTGTCTAAAACTCTTCTGTTCTCTTTCAAGCCACTGTCAGGCAGGCAGCAGCGAACACTGGATCCCTCTAACCCAATTACATATCTGAGCGCAGCTGGGTGGCTCAGCGTGTGGCACTCGCGTGTTCTGTGCTACATGGCCCTCGGTATACAGAACCCCACTGTTGCTGAATAATCAGAACCCTCTGTCCTCGATCCTTCCACTGATCATGTGAGGTCAAGCATGATGCAAGATGGCCACGGTAGCTTTTTGCTAGTCTACAAGACAAATGTCAATTGAAACATTCATTGTGTCAGAAGACAGATTCATATAATGCATGCAATTGTGACTCCTGTATGCTGCTGATTGCTTGCTGCATCCGTCCCGAAATGGGTTATGTGTAAAACAAAGGAATAAATCTCAAGCAGACATAAATTACAAGAGCCAAATGCAGATGGTTTTTAGTTTTCCATCACTTTATTGCTGATAAACAATTGAGATGAGAGGAGATGAAGAGGCAGGCGGTGGTATAATGGCTGTGAATGGGGAGATTGTTTTGCAGTGTTAGCAGTCAGCAGCTGTCTGCCTTATGAGGCGGATGCAGTTCTGCATATGCGTGGAAGCAGGTTGGGGCTTTACAGATGTGCTGATTAAAATTCATGAAAACAAACAAACTTTGAGAGCTGTGCACACAACACAACACCAAGACATCTCCCACTGCCTTAATATCACAAGGAATGATAGAGTAGGTTAGTGTGCTACACATGTTTTTAGAGCAGATTTAACAATTCTTGAGCATATTTAACTATTCTTGCCCCAACTTTATTCATGATCTATATGCTGCCGCTGGGTTCTATTTTCAAGAAATATGGTATTTCTTTTCACTTATATGCTGATGATACACAGTTGTATCTTTCTTTTAAACCTGGTGATAAAAAATGCATTAGCAAAGTTGTGTGTATGAATTGAGGAACTTAAATCATGGCTTATGAGTAATTTCTTGACACTTAATGAATACAATAATTTTGAGGTGATTCTGTTTGGACCTAGTGATGCCCTATCTTTTAATTCTTATAATCTCGATATTGGTTATTTTGCCCAGTGGATTACTCCTTGTGTAAGGAACCTGAGTGTCTTATTTGATTCCAATCTAAAGTTTGATAAACAGATAAACAGTGTGGTTAGGTCATGCTTTTTTCTTCTTCGACGTTTGGCTAAAGTTAAAACTCTCCTTTCAACACAGACATTCGAAAAAGCAATTCATGCATTTGTTACATCTAGATTAGACTATTGCAACTCGCTGTACTATGGGATAAATCAGTCATCCATGGAGCGACTGCAATTGGTTCAAAATGCAGAAGCCAGGCTATTGACTGGCACGCGCAAATTTCAGCACATTACTCCCACTCTGACCACATTACAGTGGCTACCTGTTAAACCTAGAGTGGAATACAAAATTTTAACATTGGTTTTTAAAGCACTTCATAATCTTTCACCAACCTACCTCACTGAGTTGTTGCAAACACACAAATCAGTGAGGCCACTCAGATTCAGATTTTTAGGAACTCCTAGGTCCAGATTAAAACACCGTGGCGATCGAGCCTTTGTAATTGTTGGTCCTACACTCTGGAACAATCTTGTGGTTGCCATCCGAACAACTTCTTCTCTATCTATTTTTAAAGTTATGCTTAAATCTCATCTTCTTGATTGATTTGCGGCAAGTCAATGAAGTGTTTTTGTATTTATCTACTGGGATCAGTATTATTTTTAATTATTAGTTTATAACTTAGTTTTGCTGTCTTGTTGTTTACTTTGCTATGTAAAGCACTTTGGGTTAACTCTAAGTTGTTTAAACGTGCTATATAAAAAAAAAATAATAATAAAAAAGAGAATTTCTTAAACTTATTTTTAAATGCCATTATGTCTATTAGCAATAAGAGAAGTTTTTAGCTTTAACCCAAAGTTGAAATCAGCTAGGTAAAATGAATATACTGTGTGATAAACTTTGGGTTCCTGCTGTTTAATTAAAAATGGTGCATTGTGGGACTTAATGAGGAAATCTGTTTGGCTCTCACCTTTCTGGTCTGCTGGTTAAAGCCACTTATGGAAGTGGCTTGTGAGGGTGGCAGCATCAGTGCGTGTATTTAAGCTTGTGAAGTTTAAATCAAACTCTATCAATCACTCAGATCATTTGAAGATTACCTCATTTGCAGCCGAAATGGGTGCCTGCAAGGGTGTGAAAATCACAATCTTGGCTCACTTTGATTAACCATATTTGCCTCATACACGCTGTAATTACTCATATCCTTAATCTTTCAGTGATCTCATAATTACAATATTATGTGCCAGTTTCACCAATTAATGCGCCAGGGTAACTTTACAAAAAAAAAAAAAAGATTTAAAGATTTATTTTTGCCTAACTCTGCTCAGTGAACTTTAGTTTTGGTTTTTGTGGTCATCTGTTTTGAGATGGTTCTTCTTAAAGGGATAGTTCACCCATAAATTAAAGTTTTGTCATCATTTATTCACCTTCATAACCTTCAGCAAAACACTGAGCGTGAGGTATTTCTTACTTTTAAGAGTGTATATTAGGATTTTAGAGAGTGAGTCTTTAGCTAATTTTCCTCACTACTAATGTGTTTGCAGAACATACAGGATTGAAAAATAGTTTGCACACAATTTACACTGAATAAGAAGCTGATGTAATGTCAGTGCAACATGGAATGCATGATTTAATAGCGTTTTGATTTGTCTTTTTTTTTTTTCTGGCTTTTCGCACAACAACACATTTGCACAGGTTTCAAGACAGGTCTTGAGCCTGTGCGCATGCTTGTAGCCATTGTTAGATAAATGTAAGGTTTTGTATTACAGACAGGGTCCAAAATTTACTTTTTGCCACACTTGTCAATGGTTGGTGAATTGATTTCATAATTGAATTAATTTCTTACCAGCCCTGAAACGGTATTGTTATGTATGTATGTTTTTTACAAATATAATTTTGTCGCCATTCAGCTGTTTTATTCTTTGCATGTTAGTGACACACAGCATAAGTCAGTGTGTCAAAAAAAAAGAAAACGTCTCTAGGTTACGTATGTAACCATGGTTCCCCGAGGGAACGAGACGCTGCGTCGAGATTGCTTTGGGAACACCCCTGCGTGACCGCGTTCTGAAGCACGTGTGAAATCAGTCCAATGGAGCAGCGAGACTTGCGCCATACTACCAAGTCCCTGCCTGTGTGTATATCTTGCGAGCACATCACGAAGAGAGAACTTGGGAACCTGGGGTAGATGCCAGGTCTAGGTTGTAAAAGCGGACAAAAGTGTGCGGAGAGGACAAGCCCGGCTCCGATCGAGCTAGTATTAACCAATCGTCAATGTAGTTGAGTATGCGGATGCCCTGGAGTCGCAGAGGAGCCAGAGTAGCATCCACACACTTCGTGAAAGTGCGGGGTGAGAGTGACAGGCCGAAGGGAAGAACTCGATATTGGTATGCTTCGCCCCCGAAAGCAAACCTCAGGAACTTCCAGTGT
>NW_015557067.1:1037081-1037260 GCF_001515605.1 Sinocyclocheilus anshuiensis
AAGATGCGCGTTAAATATCGCATGCGATTAATCGTGCAGCCCTAGTTAAGACCTACAAGTTGTTGGAAGTCGGGGCATATTTGTAGATGTGTATACACTTGTATGCCAAAATGGTTCGCTTGCATCACTTACATCACCAATCCTGACCTTTTTTTTTTTTTTTTTGCATTTTTTTGGCA
>NW_015557067.1:1037487-1050792 GCF_001515605.1 Sinocyclocheilus anshuiensis
GGCAGTTTTTCCATTTAATTCAGAAAGGGGATGTATAAAAGTAGAAGAAATTAAACAATTTAGAAACAGTTGTCTTTCCTTATTTTCTATAATTTGATTGCATTCCTTGCTTTAGACATTAGAAACTTTGTAGACCCGGTTTGCAAAAACTCTGTATCATCAATAAAGGCTGTCTGTCTCTTCCCATGGTGTTGTTGAAAGTTTGAGAAGAGAATGTTAATGGATAACTACTGCTGACTGATGGGTATTGGGAGAATGGTGGTGCTGAGATATGGAATTAAGAGGATGCTGACATAGAATTGCATGACGGGGCTCTGGACTGATCCAAACTCAGTCTCAGATCCGAGATGTGCCAGCGCGTCTACCCCTGCCCTTCTCTGCAATTTGTCATCTGCACCGACAGGCCTTAAGTTTTTAAAATGCTGCATGATATGTATTATCTGACAGCCCATCATTTCAGCCCCACTCAGGCGCATAACATTACATGTTGAAACTTTGCCCAGAAAATTAGGATAGACTTGCACAAACTTAAAAGAGAGAAATATATATTTTCCCACTGCATTTCATGTGGTGCCAATTTTTTACAGTTTGTGTTTCCTTAAAAAAAATATATATTTTATACATTTTCTTTACGCCAAATTCTTTCATTTTTTTACACATTTGTTTTTCTTTTTACAAAAAAGCTGACCAACTAATACATTTGCTTTACACACATTTCTTTCAGTTCATCAATTATTTTTTATCAGTCTTAAGTTTTTAATATCATCCATATGTAACATGCATTTTTTTATCGACAAGTGAACTACATAGGTCAACATCTCCTTTCCATCACCTTTTATGATTCCCAATCTGCTGATACTTCTGGCCCTTTTACACTTATAAAATCCACAAAATGGAGCGCACACTCAAAGTGAAGATGTTGAGCATGGTGATCAAAGGTGCAGGCAGTTTTATGTGCTGATGTGACATTTTCCAAAATGGCAAAACCTTATAAAACAAATGGAAGACAATTTGACAGTCTGGTAATAAGATTATTTTACCTCTCTAAATCTCTGGTCTTTGCCAATAGAACTGTAAATCACTGGCCTGAGCCTCACAGAATGTGCACTGTATTAACCCTTATTCTAAAGCATTCAGGGGTGACCAGGGGGTTCGGGTCTCAACTTATACATGGCTAAAGCTCCCATTTGGACAAGGTCGTCGGTCACAGTGATTTAGCCCTAATTTAGTGTTAAAAGGAGCTAGTGAAATATCCCCTCTAATTCCTCCGACATGATATAAAAATCCCATTCAAAGGCTTGCCCGATTGATATGGGATAAAAAAGCATTTTCCCCCTCTCAGTCAATCAATGGAGAGGCAGGAGCTGACATTTGCTGAAACTAGGCTGAGAGACTCATCATACTGGATGGTTCTTTCCTTCTACATTTAAAGAGACACTCCACCTCTTTAAAGAGACACTTAACATCAGATTTATTAGATCAATTATGATGCTCCTATTTGAAAAGTTTTTTTTTTACTTTCATGATATGTGGCTTATAAGAAATGAGCAAAAAAAAAAAAAACCTCTAAAGAAAAGGATATAAAAAAAACATAGTGAGTGTACTCCAGAGAGAAGGATATGAGAGACAAAAAGCCTATGAAAACCTTGTTGCTGCCCCCTTTTCTTTCTAAAAGCCTTTGTTTTTTTGTGCTTGTGTATTTATTTTATCTGCCATTCTAATGTTCCTCAATGCAGTGCCGGCTCGTGGGTTTTAAAATAGAGGAGGCACACTAATTGTATTGGTCTGGGATCCCTGCCGATCATTATTATTATAATTTGCTTAACCACTTTAAAATGGCTTTTTGGTTGCTTTTAGTCAGAAAACATAAAGAAAACGACATACATACAGCAAGATAATATAATTTCACTTACCTGGTCTATCACTTGAAGCAAACATCCATCCCTTCTTAAAAGTCTGTGTTAAAAGAGAGCTGCCTGTTGCGCCATTTAATTAAGCCGACTGCTGTAGCCTATATCCAGCTTAGGCTGTTTTCCCTAAATTTGTATATATACTGTTTGAATGACAGCTTGGTAAATCTGTTGGCGATCAAATATTCAATATCGCTACTCATCATAAGTACTTGGTACATTATCAGCGCAGTGGGAGACGTTCAAACTATTATCACGTAATTTACGTTTCTTTGATGATTGGTTGATATCAGAAGGGAGGCTAGCCTCCCTTGCGAGGGTTCTTTTCTCAACACTCCTCAGCGCTGAAAGTGAACACTCGATGGTGATTGGCTAATTTTTTTTACCAACGGAGGCACGAGAGCTCGCCTCTCCCCCGGCCTCCCCCTCCCCTTCTCTAGCATTAGCGGTTGTAATTACATCAGCAGATTCGGCACATTCGTGATAGAAAAGCGGCACTTTCACGTTATGGTATTACAACTGTGAAATTACAAACAAAAAAATACACATTCTGAGACATGAACTGAAATGAATTGTGAATTTTATTAACATTAAATCATCCTCCTCCCATTTTCACCTCAAAATTATGGGGAAGCTGTGCCTCCCCTGCCTCCCCCGACGAGCCGCCACTGCCTCAATGACATTTTGAGTCAATTTTTAAGCTGCTTGAAGGTCCGTTCTTTTTTCCTGATTTGCAGACATATGAGAAATGTTATCAAAATTATTGTATTCATAAAATTTTAAATAGAATAAATGGACACAACTTAAAAGTCATCCCACAAAAGTCGCATAAAAAAAGTAATCCCATATTTAAAGTAATAAATTGCCTTTAATTTAGCATTGCCTGAGCTGGTAAAAAGAGGTTAAATGGGCTTGCGCTACAGAGAAGCCAATTCCCCTGATGTGACCTTTGGGTTACACCATTAGTTACATACACAAAAGGATGGGAATTAATGGAAGCTCCCTCACTCTGTCCTTTTCTACCTGTGAAAGTTATTAATCAGACTCGACCAAAACCCTCAAACTTCAGCAAGCTTTACAAGATTGATGTGCTGCAAAGTTTAATGTTTCTCGCGGCTGCAAATGTGTGTGTTTCTGCCAGACGGCTTTAATAAGTTACATGCCATTACTCCAAGTGACTGCCTTTTTTGTAGGAAAAGGAGATTCTACCTGACTTTGTTCATTCACTGAGCAAATTATTTCAACTAGGCTGAACTTGCTGCGTCTGCATGTATGCAGCTGACAAGATATGGCATCTCCATAGCTTCATATACTGACACAACCTCACATCTCATAAGTTTCTCATGATCAAACAAATATTTCAATCCAAACTTTTACTGAAAGCTATAAAACCGGTGATTATGGACATAATAGGAAATACAATTGATTACAGCTGGAGTTTCTAATTTGTAAGCAATACACAAATAATCTGAATTAATGAATTGCGAGGGGTGAGCTAAATAGATTCTACCAGATCTGTAAACAGTCCACTATACGTGCAGCAGCTTGGGATAGCTTTTCTCCCCAGCCTCTCGGCAGACATCAGATGAGCTTTTTGTTTGTGTTGTCAGGTACAGCTCCAAGGGAATGCTTCACTTTGTCAATTAGTGAGAGAATTTTTTTAATTTTGTCTTCCCACCTCAAATGTTGTCCACAAGGGAAATGTGCGGCTTTAAAGGGTGTATCTAGTACATTAATGCGAAAACTTAATTAAGAGAACAGTAGAAACCCATTATAGGTACACTGGAATTAGCCAGTCAATCTCCAGATCTAAATTGAATTTTTCAGCGGGCAATAGTTCCCAATGAGTCTCGTCGGGAGATCCAACCATGACCTCCTGGGTTCAATTTAGGATGTGGTGAACACACATAAAGATGTACACTTATATTAGCACGATAGAGAAGTCAATTAAGAAACTGCTTCTAGAATCCAATTTAAAGTCTTTAGACAATTTGGCCCCCCCAAACCCCTCCCCCAGACCCCCCACCTCCCCAACCCTTAGTAATGAAGACGGGAAGAAGCACAAGGGGGCTTTAAATGGGCTTTCTAAAGGATTGTTTGTCTTTTTTATTGTCTTAAGAGCATGGAACAATTATTATTGACTTTCGATTTAAATTAAAAGTTTTTTGTTTTCCCCTTTTTGCCACATCTACTGGGCGTCAAGACATCGCCAAAAAAACAGCTGAGTGGGGCTATTAGATTAAGCCTAATGGACATCTTGTTAAATCTTATTGTTCTGTATTATTGCGGTCACCAGAGACAAACGCTACGGCGGGACCTGAGGAACGAAGTCCTCAATTCAATTTCCAAAAAGTATTACAAGCTGCTCCATAGCCAAGTCCACTATTTCATAATTGCTGCTGGTCTCAGTAGATGTAAATGTCAGTACACTACACAGACAAGATATCTCACTTACTGGCTATGGACGACATGGCCGGGTCGTCATTATTACAATAGATCAGAGCCTGAACCAACTTAATTAGACAAGGCTGTCAAGATATCAGCTTAATTTGAGGAGCAGGTAATTCGCTCTGACAGTGCGGAGTGTTGTCCGGGGGCTTTTGTGCTGCAGAATGCAGGTGTGTCGAAGGAGCTAATAGGCAGTGTGTATGGCTTTGGCTGCACATACACAAAGACGCCCAGCTAAAGTTGCCACGATGACACTCCACAAACAAATCTTGCGCTGCCATCGAGGAGGTTGTGTGATGGAGACCTGATTGAGTTAATTTGTCCATGTATTCCCCCTGTGTAGGTTCCTGGAATCTGACCAGCATTATGAGTGCATGGGGAATAATTAATTAGACCTTATCAAGGCATGAAAGACTGCCTACGTGTTTGGTCAGGGAGAAAACTGCAAGGCATCTAAACGTGGCTTATATTCTGCCACTTGCATGGTATGTGCATCGTTCAAGCTTTATTAGTGCTGCTAGTGTTTCCTTTTTGCATTTTAATACTAATGAAAGTTTATTAAGTTGGCATTTAATCTACTTGTTTTGACAAAAGAATTTACAGAAAAAACGTTTTGATGCTTAATATGTTCTTGCTGCATTTTTTCTATACTTGTCACTTGTATTCTGTAAATTACATGGGTGTAATGAAAAATATTTAATGGTGTGTTACACTACCTTTTTTATTTTTATTTATTTGATTTGCATGCTTATGCTTTTGGTCATCTGCAAGAGATTGAAAAAAGGTTGGGCGGGAAAAGAGCAAATGAGTAGCAATATTTTAGATGGTTTGATACTGAAGAAGTTGAATTACAGTGGCATGGTCATGTTTCTTCTATAGTATAGTAGGATATAGTAATAAAAAAAAATAACTTACAAAAATTTTTTTGGATTAACTTTATTGATAGCACAAACATAGACTGTAATATTTTACTGCAAATTACACTGATTCTTATGGGCGTGTTGTGTGTCTTTCAATTTTTTTGTTTAATAATAATAATAATAATAATTATTATTATTATTATTATTATTATTATAATAAACATTGCAAAATTATTTACAAAAATATGCTATGCAGATCAAAATTTTTGTCCTAGTCTGGCTGGTACTTTAGATGTGTCCTGCTGACATTCTTTTATTCATTTTGATTAATTCATTCATTCATCATTCGTTTTTATTCGTCATATTTTATTTTTAGTAATAACATTTATGTGCCATAGGGGAGGAAAAAAAAAACTTAAACATTGATAAAACAAATTTATGTTTTCAGTTTGCAATAAATGCTGGATATTTTACAGCTTCAATGTAACTCTCTGAAAACTATAAACCATATATATATTTAATATAAAACTTGCGGGGGTTGGGTGGGGGGTGGGGGTGTAATGATGACATATAGCTGAAATGTCATAATTTGTTTTATATATAAAAAAAAGTGTCAAGAGATGTGTGTCTGACACTAGAGACTATCTGTTGTTGTAGAGAGAGCACTTTGAGTTAATTCATTGCTTTAAAACAAACCAGTCCTGCAGTAAAACGATCTCAAAAAGTTACCTAGCAAAGCTCAAGCCACAATCTTTGAGAAGCCAGTCTGTTGAGCTTACTGATGGAAATCTCATTGCTTACTGTGCAAAATCATTGATAGGTAAATATATGTAAATATTGACATAAAAGTGAAAAGGGCTTTCTTAAATAGTAGGAAAATAAACGGAATGCATGTGAAAGTACAGGCAGGGAGAGAGTATTTGGGGTTATTTAATAACACAATGCTACCGCTCCTCTCCTCAAGCTTTGATTCGTCCGCTGAGGCAGTGAAATTACACATTACAGTATTTGATTGGAGGGAGAGGATGCACAGTCAGATAAGATCCACCCAGAAGAGAAGGGCCCAATCAATAGCACTGGCTTTCATATGGTAATATGTCGCTGCAGGAAGCAATAGGTGAATATATTCCCATTCGATAGCAGCCAATTTGCCAAGCCATGAGACACCCCATCAAATGTATACCAGGAAGATGAAATTGTTGTTTGCATAACAAAGCAGCTTTGGTCTATGAGAGTTTTTTAAACAAATATGCCCCTCCGTGCTTACAAAATGTAATAACAGAGAGGTAAAGGGTCAGTGTAACAGGAAAATATTGCCTTTGCAAAAACATGCTGTGAATTGAATTGAGAGTTGTTAAATCTTGGGCTGTGCGATTGGTAGATTTACAGTTCACATAGTTATTTAATTATTTTGTGAGATAGATGCATAATCTCTTGTCTTTTAAATGTATCAATGGAAATATGTACAGTGCTGAGGCATAGGAACTGGTTTGCAATTAATGGGTATTATAAACCCCACGAGGGGAAGGAAGGCAGTAATAGAGGAAGAGAGTGGGGATGAAAGTGAAACCCACACTGTCAGACTAGAGAAATGTGGTAATTTTTTTTTTTTTTTACTTTATGCTCGGGCTACACACTTTCAAGTTTGTCACAATATTTTGTTAATCATCTTTGATTCTCCCCTTCTCCCTCTGTCTCCCCAAAATAAAGAGCCAAACGAATTCCAATTAGATTGAATTAGATAATAAAGACGCTGTAGGCATCCTCAATCTACAGCATGCTTCCACCTCCCCCCTCATTGCACCTCATTGTATTATCAACATGGGTGCTTAAAAAAAAAAAAAACCTTCCCACCACAAGGATAGGCTGAGGAGATTGGGTGATGAATTTAATTCTGTAAGTTCAGAGAGATTTTTTAGTTTGACATGCGCAGCAGGGGTTCTTTGAGAGCTTGGCAATGTCTCCAGCACTGCAGGCTTTGAAAATCTCTCCCCACAGTCGAGCTCCTATCAAAAGCCAAGGATAATATTCCCTTCGAGGTAAAAGCAACCTGATGAAAGAACTTCTAGACCCTTTTATTTATTCATCATGATTACATCTGAATATATCAGAAAGCTTTGCGATAATGCATGAAAGGGTAATCACAGGCATAGAAAAAGGGAAAGAGTGAAGATGGATTGGTGTGCTTTTTTAAAATTTCTTAAATTCCCCACAATATAATTGCAGACAGCTTTATTTTGTACATTGAGCTCACTGAGTAATTTTACATGGAATCCGATCCACCCATTTACATTTTTTTTCATTGACATTCCTGAGGGCCAGTTTGTTTTAGCAAATAAACATTTTCTCTATTGGAGGTTATCTCTCTCTCTCTCTCTCTCTCTCTCTCTCTTTTCCTGGACCTCAATTTTACATTGGATATTAAGTCATAACCCAACACAGTGCAGGTTTTGGCTAGCTTCTTCCAAGCACCACAGCACTGTAAAGTTGAGCAGGATGCAGTCTTGCATCAACAACAAAAAATATGAGGAGTGGTTCTTCTCCCTTTTAAAATTTGATGAGATTATTTATTTTACTTACTGAACTATTTGCATTTATAATTGTTTTTCCATGCTGTGGGTCATAATTTATATTTGAAAAATGTTATAATTTATTAAATTTATTTACATAATTTATATTTAGCACAAAATTTGCTGAACTATCCACACCATACAGTATAAGAGCGCATGGTTTATCTGTCGATCAGATGTGCATCAAAGTTGCGTTCGTTACTATAGCAACAGTAGACTCACAACACATTGTGTTTTAAAAATCAAACAATCATTGTAAAAAATGTTTTTGTTATGTAGAGATCACAAGAAAATTAAGTCGTGATAACGAGAAAGAAAAGTAATCCATGGCCCCTTAGGACTTCCTTAATACATATATAAAACATTTTTTACAATGATTGTTTGATTTTTAAAACACAATGTGTTGTGAGTCTACTGTTGCTATAGTAACGAACGCAACTTTGACGTGCATCTGATCGACAGATAAACCATGCGCTCTTATACTGTATGGTGTGGATATTTCAGCAAATTTTGCTTCGCTTAGTAATAACGTCTACAATAAATAAATATAGGCTAATCAATCACAGTACGCTAAACATTTTGTTTGTGTAATTAACATGCTTAAATGGTCAAAGCAACACCGCAAACAGAGGGTGAGCCCTTTCAGAAGGATGCAGAGAACTATTCTAAAATCTTTTAGAGCTGTTTGGATTCAACTCACTTTATTTTCCTTTTATTTAAAATAAAATTATCATTTATAATTATAATAATAATTTGTCATTTTTAGTAGTCATGTAGGATATGCAGACTGATATCATGTGCGTTACAAGCTGGATGCTGTTTGAAAAGAGTGTTTATGTGTGTGTGTGTGTGTGTGTGTGTGTGTGTGTAGCGGGAAATTTCGCTACAACGTAGGGGTAAAATTACGTTCCGCAATGAAAAGTTCTAGGTCTTCAACCCCTAGTACATTTAATTCCTGTACTTATTTAAGTATGTTTTTATCTGCCTTGCTAAGTATGCTTTTGTCTTTTGTAGCAGTGATTGATGGGGATTGAGGCTCTGGAATTTAATAAGGTACACAGTAGCTCCCAGAGTAAGAAGTAATATTAAACCTTCTTTCCCTCTATCAGCCCACAAGACGAATGCTCCTACTCCAAGATAACAGAAGTTTTGCTTTATTTTTACGGAACAGTGTTGTAAATACAACTTAAGCACTGATTTCTAGTCGTGTCTTTTCTAGTTCTTTTCTATTTCTAGTTTTTGGAAGGCCAAACAAAGTAGTTTCACTTTCACAATGAAACACAGTGTCACACACGGTGCACACGGTGGTGGCGATATGCAAATCTTCCCACATAGTGATGTAGACATGTGGGGGCATGTTCAAATGAGACGTTTTAGGTGGGCGTGGCTGACTCTTAACTTTTATAAAGAATATCTCTTTGGATTTGAGACTTTAGTCTTTGCAACTTTACAGATCTTCTTTATGCACCAAGAGCTTGTAACACTTCAAAGAGAAAGGAAAAATTGAAATCGCATCATGTGACCCCTTTAAATAAAATGATATATGCTGTGACTGATATCATGTGCGTTACAAGCTTGGGATGCTGTTTGAAAAGAGTGTTTATGTGTGAATGTGTGTGTGTGTGTTTTCCTACAGAGAAATGTAGAAAATACGAAAGATTACAACACTGTATAACATCACTGAATTAAATTAACCTATACACATTTTTGCATATATAAATCACATTTCTTATCGATATACATTTAATTATTAACAATAAAGATTAAAAATAAGGACAAAGATGCACATTGCAAATACGTAATTGAAGCGTGACAACATCCCTGCTTATTATCTTACAATCATGTACTTCAAAAATGCACAAAAAGATAGGTCTAAACAGAATACTATACAGTGACGTCAACCTTGGGTTTAATAAGCAGTTAATCACACGGAACGCTATTGCTGTAGTGAAACTGTCAGGAGTCCTGCATCTAGCGAACTTAACAATAAGTTAACAATAAGTTAAAAAAATGTAATTGTGTTCCGAAGATGAACGAAGGTCTTACGGGTTTGGAACAAGATGAGGGTGAGTAATTAATGACAGAATTTTCATTTTTGGGTGAACTAACCCTTTAACATTTATGAGTTAATTAAATTTCAGTAATAAACAATACTGCACAAAATAATAGCGATCACAAAATAGGTTCTTATTCTGTCCCAAACTCGTACAGTAAGGTGGATATACAGTATACAACACCCCATCAATTATATTCAGTTCTATACTGCCACCTGTACAACTTTTATGCCGAGATCATGAGAAAAATAAGTTGTGATAACTAGAAAACAACTTGATGTCGAGATCATGAGAAAATATTAAGTTGTGATAACAAGAAAACAAAGTCGTAACGATAACGAATAATGAGAAAAAAAAAAACAAGAAAGAAAAGTATTAATGATCCATGGTCTCTTAGGACTTCCATAATATATAATATATACCGTGCGTGTATATATATATATATATATATATATATACAGATCACATACTGTATGGATAATGCAATGATAACACTGACTTGTTTCAGCACACAAACTCAAGTACCAGAAAGAGCAAGTTGTTTATATCAATATCAAGTGTACAGTCAATGAATGTTGAGTGTGATGGGTTGTCCTTGTTGCCTCTGGACACAAAGTATTGACTCATTGAATTATTTACCTGCTCTGAGGTGGTTGCTATCTAAATTTGTGAGTAATATTCATTCAACTCTGAACAGATATAGATTTTTACACACCCAGTGGCAGTCGTGATTTATTCAGATTGAAGATGTTATGTTCAGGGTAATTTTTTTTTGTCATTAGATTATTGGTATTTTATGAAGTGTTCTAAAATTTACTTGTGAATTATAGAATGTATATTAAATATTTGTATTATTAAAACAAAACATAGGTGAAGTGTGTGTTTGTGTGAGTTTGAGTGTGTGTGTGTGTGTGTGTGTGTGTGTGTGTTGGACATGTTATGGCCCAACACTTCACCTATGTTTTGTTTTATTGAACTCCAAAAATAAATAAATAAATAAACAAACAAACAAGATATACTTATAATTTATTTCCATGCAAACAAACAAAACATAGGTGAAGTGTTGGGCCATAACATGTTGAGTTTCTTTACACATCAGTCAATTTGTGAGTCATCCTGCATGTGCTTGTGAACAGACAGGCATCCAGCAGTGTTGTGTGTTATCAAACCCAGACAGCCTCCCACTCCTTTGTCATGCCTCTAACCAATTTACTTCTTTTTACTTGACACTTGTGCTAATGATGTGATATATAAGTTGCTGCTCATGAAGGGAGATTAACACCGTATTTGAGCAACTGAGGAAATGACTGGGCCAGCGTTCTAATAGTTGATGCAAGAGTTTGTATTAAGGTAGAATTATACTCATAAATCTCATAACATTATTAAGCTCATAGATTAGTGTAGAGCAGTCAGTATGCATAAAAATCCTTGCTATGTTCTCCTCCTGCTCTTCAGAGACTCTTATTAGCCTTAAACTGCCAGGGCTGTAATACCGCTAGATGTAATCATCTGCTTTGCCCTACAAAACTGCACACCGGCTGCTTGAATTTTTGTGCTACTCATTAAAGAACTTCCATCCAAACTCATAAACATTAAAAGCCTGTTACGATTTCAGAGTTCATCCTTTAACATTGTTGTAAAGCACCTACAGTATAAGCACTTATCATTCTTGCTTTGTGCTTGGGTCTTTTGCCTTAGGGCTTGGGACATCAGACACATTAAAAGACAGGCGGTGGCAGCAAGCGGGCAAAACAAAAGCGCACCGGCTCTCCTGCCACTAATCGAGCTGGCCCTTTAACAAGTTCATCTCTCTGCGTGAGCTCTTCGATTGAAGGAGTTTCTTACTTCTGCCCAAAGGGCAATCCATCAATGGCAGCCATCTTGCGCGTACTCATTTTCTAGCGCTGTCCCTTTCCTGCCCTTCTGTTAGCATCAAACAGTCCTCTGCTTCATCGCAATGGCTGTCTCTTGTAATAAATTGATATCAGCTGTATTAGAAGCCAGTTGTCAGTTTGCTGCCACTCGTGCTATCTCATGTACAAAATGGGAGGTCGTTCTCACACTTACAGAAGGTCAAACCCACAAACAAGGCTAACTGGCTTCAAACCAAGATATGTGATGCATTAAATCTTTTTACTCTGCCTCATTACAGTGGTATTGCAGCATTTCAAGCCCCTTTAATTTATATACATTTTTTTTAGACAGTAGCATCCAGCTGGCAGTGTGAACATGGTTTCTTATTTCTTTGTTTTTTACCTCCTTTTCTCAGCTGACATATGTTCAAATTAAGATGGACATGGAGAACATCAGGCAGAAAGAAAGTTGTTTATGATTAAGAATCCTTCCGTTAGGTTGGGCCAATCATATTACTGCTGTTCCAAGAAATGAGGAATGTTTGTGCCAGACATGTGGTGGACATGTAGCTTGTTTCCCAGAATCAACCATAAGGTTTATGGACTGGGATGGTTCTCTTGATACACAGATGGAACGGTTCTGAATTTTGTTATGAATGATGCAATGTACATTTTAAATGCAGAAAACAATCAGCTCCTTTATAATTCAGTGTTAGACATCAGTACAGGTGATTGCAGTGAGCTACAAACATCTTCAGAATATTATTGCTGATATGTAATTGTGTATATTACTATACTACATGTAAAGCTTTTAATAGACAAAAGTATAACAGTATATTGACGTTATCAATGCTTTATTTGAACAGTAATGCATAAAAAATGTTACAAGGAATTGTATATATTAATGTACTACATAATACATTAATAATAAAAATTGTTTCTTGAGTACTAAAATTAGAATGATTTCTGAAGGATCATGTGACACTGAAGAGTGGAGTAATGACTGCTGAAAATTGAGCTTTGTCATCACAGGAATAAATTAAAATTTAAAATATATTCAAATAGAAAACAGTTATTTTAAATTACAATAGTATTTCACAATATTAGTGTTTACTAGAGATGCACAAAATTGGATTTTTGTCGATATCCGATATGCCGATATTTTTCAACTAATTTTGGCCGATAGCCGATATATTTCCTTTTGTTTGGAAACAACACCAAGTCTCTCCTGTACAGAGATTATAAACGAACTATTTTTCATTTTGGTTAGTTTTTAACAAAAACTTACTTTTGAGAATTAAATAAACAATGAATTTCTTTTATAATGAGCATACATTGAAAGCTTTGAAAATAACTATAAAGCAACTATAAAGCAATCCTTAACATTTTATTTGAATATTTAACATTTGTAGATGGTCTAAAGCAAAAGAGTTGTACAAATTCTGAAAATCTTTTAGAGCTCCTTGTATTTAAGTTTTCATAATCCGTTTGAAAAAAAAAATTTACACATAAAAGGGGTCATATGATGTTGCTAAAAAGAACATTATTTTGTGAATTTGGTGTAATGAAATGTGTTTATGCGGTTTAAGGTTCAAAAAACACATTATTTT
>NW_015557067.1:1053802-1071177 GCF_001515605.1 Sinocyclocheilus anshuiensis
GAAACAACACCAAGTCTCTCCTGTACCGAGATTATAAACGAACTATTTTTCATTTTGGTTAGTTTTTAACAAAAACTTACTTTTGAGAATTAAATAAACAATGAATTTCTTTTATAATGAGCATACATTGAAAGCTTTGAAAATAACTATAAAGCAACTATAAAGCAATCCTTAACATTTTATTTGAATATTTAACATTTGTAGATGGTCTAAAGCAAAAGAGTTGTACAAATTCTGAAAATCTTTTAGAGCTCCTTGTATTTAAGTTTTCATAATCCGTTTGAAAAAAAAAATTTACACATAAAAGGGGTCATATGATGTTGCTAAAAAGAACATTATTTTGTGAATTTGGTGTAATGAAATGTGTTTATGCGGTTTAAGGTTCAAAAAACACATTATTTTCCACATACTGTACATTATTGTTGCTCCTCTATGCCCCGCCTTTCTGAAATGCGTAGATTTTTACAAAGCTCATTGGTCTGAAAAGCGAAGTGTGCCGTGATTGGCCAGCTATCCAGTGCGTTGTGATTGACCGAATACCTCAAGTATGTGACGGAAATGTTACGCCCCTTACCATATTGTGATGATGCCCTGTCAGGCCGGAGCGATGATTCAAGAACAGCCGGCATTGTAGTCTACTCTCACAGGATCAGGAAACAGTCCTCAATAAAATGTGCTGCACACATCTGAATATTTGGGTTGAACTATTCTGGAACTGTGTTGTAAATACAAATTAACCACTGATTTCTAGTCGTGTCCTCTTTTGGAAGGCCAAACAAAGTAGTTTCGCTTTCACAATGAAACAAACACACAGCGTCTTCACGACATGGCAGCCGGCGGCAACAACAATACAACAGCGAGAATAAAAGTTACGCCTTCTTTCTTTGCGTGAATACATTTGGGCGGTGTATTCTGACTCTTAACTTTTATAAAGAATATCTCTTTGGATTTGAGACTTTAGTCTTTGCAACTTTACAGGTCTTCGTTATGCACCAAGAGCTTGTAACACTCCAAAGAGAAAGGAAAAATTGAAATCGTATCATATGACCGCTTAAATGAATAAATCTGTAGATATATAAATTATTTAATTTACAAGTGTCTTGTGTGTGATTTTTATTCATGTAAGCTATAGCTTCTGACCTTTAAATCAAACCATACTCATGATTTTATTACATCAATTACTGCTTTATTTAATCAGAAACACAATTTTAATGTTATTTGTGTATGTTACTTTCATTTGATTACAAGTAGGCCAACAGCGCCCCCTAAGTAAATAAAACGCCTTACCGGACGGGCATTAGGACCCGGGGGAGGCAGTAGCTGCTACTGCCTCACGCTCTAGTAACTGTTGACGCTTCTGTAAAAAGAGACTTATTTCAAATACATACATGTAAAAAAAAAAAAAAACATTTAGACCCCAAACTTTTAAATGGTAGATATGTTTTTTTTCTCCCCTTGTTACATTCAACTCAGACTGCCTGCTCATAGATTTGAGTCTGTAGATTTAACAGTAACTATATAATGATGTAAGAAACACAGATGCTTACTACCTGTGGATATACACTTTATGTAGTGTATTGCATCATTCCTTCTGTACTGGGGTTGCTAGATTTAAATTTAGTTTTTTTTTCCATGTTTTGTTGTTGACATTTTCTATAGATTGTCTTTATGCATACAGACCTACATTACAGAACTGCACATCAATATATGTATAAAGCTGAAGTGTATTTACATTATTATAGTTTATTTGTACCATGCCATCATGTTCTAAATCACATATTTATGGGAAAAGGGACCTGGATTTGCTAGAATAATACACTTTAATGACTTGCTGCAGTATCTATTTATGCAACGGTTGGATGTGTGTCAGCTTCAGGTGAAGTGCTCATAAAAAGAAAATAAATGAAAAAACAAAATGCTAAACGCCATGTTCAGCTGTGCTGTATGTCTGAGGAGGTGTCATTTGCATGATAATATGCAGCAAGTCTTACTGTAGATTTAGACTGTTGTGCTATGCCTGACTTTGGGTCAGGAACAAATTGCCTCCTTTTTCTAATAATCTCAAGCTGGATATAGAGTAATGTGTGTGTTTGCTTTCTGGTTTGATGATATTTGTTCTCTCTCCATGTGTCTGTCTGTGACTGTTATGCGCTTGAGCGGTTCTGGGAGCAGTTTGTGCACTAGGTGTGGCAGTAGGTGTCTAGCCGGATACTCATATGAATGTGGTCAGGATACTGATATACATCGGCAGCTGAAAAGAAGAGAGGGCCTGTCTGGCTAATAAGGTGGAGCAATGGCAGCCTGTGGCAGGGTCATCTGCCCCCTCCCATCTCTCTAGCCACTACGTGCCAGAATAGTTTGAGGAGAAATGGTCCACTGATTTTTCTCCATTCCGGCATATGTATCAGTTTTTCAGCTGCCAGCTGCAAGCAGAGAACCTGCCCCTCCGTCCGGCGGAGATAGACTTTAGCCAACTGGCCTCTCTCTGCCACTCCGAGATCTTTTGACTCTCCACTTGACACTCTTCAAGTGAGCTCAACTTTGTCAAAACTAAAGTGCTAAAAAGTGTCTATGCAACATGCATGCGTATTTATAGGGGAGTCCAGGGCTGGTTGTCACACTTTTTAATTGTGCAAATATTTTTCAGAGTTGTTTTATTTTTGATGATAATAATAATAATAATAATACATTTGTGTATAGTCACATCTTAAAGTTACTAATAATATTTTAAAGTGAATACTAATAATAATTATTAGTAATTTATAAATGTATAGATTTGAATGAACATATTTAAATGAAAAAAGTTAAATTGTTCAGTGAATTATAATATAACAATTTATTATATTATATAATTTATTATACATAATTATATAATTGAACTTTTTGAAATTTGAAAATCTAAAAAATCACTTTTATATATTATGTAGGTATGCTTTGATCTTACTGAGATACATCCCTAGCGACAACTAGCCTTTCTCTCCCCTGAGTTAAATAATAATAATAATAATAATTTGATAGATTCACTATTATTATGGTTAACCAAAACTAAAACCATAAATATGGTTGTTACTTGAAATAAAATTAATGCTAACTGAAATAAAACGTAATCAATTAATAAAATAAAAATGAATGTAAACTATGTTGACATTTAAAAACAACAACAACAACAACAGCAAAAAACTAATAGAAACGACAAAAACATACAGCGAAATTACTAAAACATAACATCAGCAGAAAATATAAAAACAGAATGTAATAAAATATTAGCAAAATCTATAAATGTCTCAGGGATACTAAAACAACACAGGGTAGGTTTGCTATTTTAATGAAAATGTAATATAATGAATATTTCAATTAACTATATATAGCCATCAGTCCTGTGGCAGATCTCCTTTAAAGTGGCTCTAAAATAATGTTTTGAAGTGTTTTCTGTAAAGGAAAACAGAGTGCCAATTAATCTGTCTCAGGTCATGGCCAATTCTCTGTTATGATTTAGACCAGTGAAGCTGTTGGGATGTGTGATATATTGCCGCTAGTAAAGCTGATATGCAGGCCTTTGTTACAGCAGGCAAGGGAGTACAGGTTTTGCTTTTGCCCACCAATAAAATACATCTGAGATCAAAGGTCTCAGACTTTATAGGGAGCCTAGTCATGCTGTTAGGCCTGGTAAAGTATACTTGAGGGTATGTGCTCACACACCTAGAGGCCAGAAGGGCTATTAAGGTGGCAGCGTTTCACAGTAATTTGGAAGTCTGGAGACTGGGTGCTACATAACGCAGGGAAAATGCACACACCCCAGACACTCTCACCAATATTTCCTCTCTCTATTTTTCACTTATCTTCCTTGTGTATGGTCATTTGATGAAACCTACATAGGCCAGTCCTCAAAGGGTCAATGGAGGCACTGACAAGAAACAGCAAGCACAAAGACAACATCTTACTGGATAAATCAAACACCTCAGCTCTTCCCACAGCAACATTGATCTCCTCACTCGATAAGATGAGAATAGAGGATGATGCCTAGACTTGTTTTTAGGACATTGTCTCTTTTTACCATATACTGTACATCTTTCTTGTATATGCATTTGTCTAAGTGATCGTTTCTCTCTGGAATTTGACATTAAACATTAATCATAATTTTTTTATAAAAAATTTCACAGATTTGTATTTTATTTTATTTTTTTACATTATACACACATACTCAAAACACTTTTCCGCATATATTATTTAGATCCATTGTACCCTAAATAAGATTTTATAATTTTTTATGGTTTTCATTGTGGATCAAATTTGGATGATCCAAGGATGACAGATGGTTGTCTTGCAATTACTTAATCAACAATACTAATACTAGCTCTGTATTGTGGCATTTCTTATCTGAACTAAGCCAAGAAACACTGTTGATGGATGAATGTTTGCCATAGATTTGTTGGAGGGTGGATGACTCAGGGGACAGTGTTAGAAGAACCATTAGCCTACATGTTGGGGATTTATTTTCTGTTGTCGTCGGTCAGATAAATGATTGTGCGTCTCAGGTGATGAGTGGAGTGTGTTTTAGAGCAGTGGCGCATCACTTGTGAAGAAATGTCAATCACCCCACTTCATTAGTTTGTCACATTAAGCCAGACTGATGGCGATGGGCGTTTCTTCGTGTGCGAGCGAGTAAATTTGCATGAGTGAGGGAAAATGACTGCTTTCAAATGGCATGTTTGTCATCTTGCTGTCATCACTGGACACACTTTTGATACAAGTGCTTCCCTGAACACAGCACTCTTCACCACAACATGATGAAAAAGACCTTTCAAATCCTACGATGAATTAGGATGTTTTTTGTTTTTTTTTACTTTTGCTTCATCCATAAAATATATACACTTGTGTTCAATTGCTTTCATTTTTATTAGTGGTCGACCAGTATGGATTTTTTTATTGCTTGATGCTGATACTAATATCTAGAGAAATAGGGTGGCCAATTGACAACATATTGTTGATAAATAAGAATACAAATTAATTAAATATATAAATAATAATTAATATATGAAAAATATATAAAATTGCATATTTAGTAATAGTAAATAAAAGCAATTATTCCTCTTATTAAAAAAAGGTGCTGAAATAATATTTGATGAATTTATTGATTGACCTTGTTTAATGTTTATTGACTTTCTGCACCGAGACAGATACAGTTCTGAATATTATGTGGTCTATGTTCCAAATCCAAGTTCTATTTGACAAATCGACTAAATGAGTGTAAAAGAGCTCCCCACAAAACCATCCTCATATTTGGGAAAGATCCCTGGCTCCATCTCCTAGGAAACAAGGAAGGATCTTGTAATTGCTTTCATTTTTGGAGAGGAGGGAAAGGACTCCCTTATACTTTTGTAAATTGAATTGGCACAGATGAGCAACCGGGGTTACTCTTCAGGTAATTTACCAAATTACTCAAGCCACTTTCTCCAGAAGATCAAGACAACATCATTCCCCATCTTTCACGTCCTTGGGAAAATAATTCATTATTTTTTCACTGAATAGAGTGGAGAAAAAGGAGAAAAAAAAGAAAAGCAAGAGACTTTTGCCACATTGGCCCATAGCCAGAGCAACCTTTTCAAAATTGACATTTTCCTAAATCTTTCTCTGCATAGATCAAAGTCCAAGCTATAATTCTGTGAGTGTTTATGTTCATACAAGTTATAAAAGGAGATTGGAGAAGGAAAGGTTGCCGTTAAACTCAGACCTAGTTTTCCTCTGGTTGAGGTGGAAAACCTGTTAAATGGAGTGAGTTTAGTGACTAATTTACATTGTGACTGGAGGAATTGTGTGAAATGTGCTCCATGTTTATCATATTAAGGGTTTTCTTTAATTGCCAGTTGTCAGAACCCTAAGACTAATTGAGGATGTTGTATTGATTGTCATTTTATGGTGTACATTTGCACACGTTATCACTCAAAAATTATGTACAGATTTTTACAGGTGTTTTACATGTGTTTTGAATTATGCATTGCATTGTGTTGTGTTTGTAAATGTCCATAAAAAAAACCGTAAAAAAAAAAAAAAAATGTACCGGTGATTTTCTGCCAGGACATTATCCATGGATTTTTCCCCCTAAATGAGGAATACTGTAGACTTGTTTTTACATAAAGCTAACTATAATAGCCTCTGATTAATCTAACCTTTATCCTGCTCTTGTAATTATTTATTTACCTATCTATCTATCTATCTATCTATCTATCTATCTCCAATGAGAATTTCCTGAATTGTTCTCAAATGGAGGTCAGATATAGTGCATTTCTGGAGACAAATTTGTCCCCACGCTATAGTTACATAAACCCACCCACACACTTTTGGCCTCTGTATATTTCTCTCTTCCAAGAGACCTTCTCCCAGTTTCTTAATGTAGGGTGCAGCAGCCTCTAGTTCTGACCCCTTTTTTGTGCCTATTTATTTGATTGGCTATATTTTTTTTTTCCTCTTTTAACTATCAATCAGAAATTCATCTCAAAATTCAGAAAGTGCTGTGAGTGCAATTCTGGCTGCAGGTTTTGGTGACATAATTAAAGTGTTCCAAGGGCAGATATTCAAGTGATGATGAAGGTGAGACGGGGACAACAGATTCTACTTTCATATTAATAACTATCAAAAAATCTGCTCAGGATACTAAAAAAAAAAAAGTGTTTAAATGAGATTTTGTAATAGTCTATTTTTCTCAGTTTTTTTCCAGCTTATATATGGAGTCTCCCAACTGCTTGCTTCATGGTGATGCTTTGTACTGAAGTGTTCTTTTCCCCTTATACAGTCCCCCCTTTCATTTTGATCCACCAAAAGTGCCATTTGACCATGTTTTTTTCTTGCTTTTGTCTCTGAGGTAGGTTTCATTGAAGGTGTTCCACTGAAGAAATTAATTTGTTCTAATCTCATCCCCCACCCACCCCTTTGGGGACCCCCATCACCCCCCTTTTTTGGCGGTTTGCTTTGTGTGGCAGTGCAGACAAAAGCACTGTCATGCAACACAAAGATTAAGCGAGATGGACCAAATGTAATGCAAACGGGGATAAGGGCTTTAACCATGCCTGTCATATAGATAGCGCACTGGAACAAGAACACAAGGACAGGTTCACAATTACTAAATACACACACAAACCTGTGAATGAGACCCATTTAATGTCATCATCACAATTCCGTTCAAAAACACAAAGTAATGAAGAAACAGCCACCGCGTTTGTGTTTGTGCGGTGTAAATCACAATCTGCCTGTTGCCATGGTAATTCATAAAGCCCAGACTAGTATGAAGGTGCTTTGTGATTGCAGTATTGAAAACACAAAAAATATGAAATACTGGAGCAGAATTACTTGTGTAAGTACAATGTATGCATCAATTTTACTCTGCTTTTTTAATTAATTTTTATTATTATTTTTTTTTTATTTTAGGAACTGAATAGGATATATTTGTATAGGGTATATTTATATCAATTTTATGCAGTTTAAAATTCTAGCTTTTGTATCTGTGTTTGATGCTAAAATGCAATAGTATATGCATATACAATATTATATGCATATTTTAATGAAGAAGTGTGTGATTTTAGAATATACAATTTTGTTATATTCTCAATATGTACAGTATACAGTAAAACAGTAAATAAAATATAAATGTGTAAACAGTAGTTTACAATAGTAATCAAATTAATTATTATATATAAATACTGTACAATAATATTGTAAACTCTATATGTTTACATATAGATTATTATTATTAGTAGTAGTAGTAGTAGTAGTAGTATCCATCACTTTATTAAAACTCATAGGGTTGCTATAAATTCTGGTATTTTACAAATATGATTTTTTTTTTGTTAACTATCTACAGTACAATGCGTATGCAAACCTTCTGTTTGTGCAAAATGGAAATAAACTCACTCTCACCCAGGGTGAGTCAGGGTGGTCTTACAGTATTGAAACGAGAGATAGAAAGCCTCATGAAGACATAACATAGCCCTGTCTAAAAATATGATATAACATATCCCTTTCTGTTAAGTTTTGAAAGGTCAAAGCTGAAAGGCTTTTGCTAGATATGAATTGGATATGTTTTGGAGAGTTTATTAAAAAAATGTCAAAATAATTAGATTATATGTACAGAGCCATGCACTGGGAGGAGGAGAGGGGCTGAGAAAAATCATCAGTGCTTATGTGAATTGACAAGACTTACAACCCTATCTTTGAAGCAGTTTCAATTTCAGTGTAGCAGCAGGCTATTTTTATTTAATACAGTTTCTCTTCCAGAATGCGTAAAAATGACCTCTTATTTGGAAAACCTGGCTCTGCTTCTCAGTTCAGGGAAGTCTTGCGCAAATGTCAGCGGTTGTTATTTCTAGCAGTGTTATTTTGAAACGGCATATTTTACATGACACAACCGTCCTTTGTTCCTGCAGAAGAGGATTGTTAGAGTGGTGCTCTGGACTACTTTAACAGAATGATCACTTTTTTTTTTCTTTTACCCCTTTGGCTTTATAGAAAAGCTGGGGTTTATACTGTAAACCTTGCATTTCATTTATAGCTTCAGTTGCATTTTTGGTGTCCAGAATCCCCAAACAGCAGTAAAACAAAGTAAAATCGCTGACATTTTTGTGTATTTTTACGTTTTGTCCTTTTCTGTTCTGTCTTGCTAGTATATTTGTGGAATTTGGTCTGGTGTGACTTAAAAGAGGTGATCAATTATTTATCAGCTCCACAACGTGTCTCCTATCCTATGTTCCGCCACATCTTTTGATCGCAATGAGCTACTTTGAGAGGTCTAACATACTCGGCTTCAATCAGCAGGGAGGTGTGGCGGCTCAGATAAGCCCATCCAGCTCCTTTCCATTCTGCATGGTCAGGCCATTTCACTTTGTCGCTCCGTCAGCTGACACAAATCACACCTCAGGCACTGTTTGAGATACTGATTTATTGTTGACCTTTAGTTTTTAAATGTATCCATTCTCTTTCGAAAGCACGCTGAAGCGGCGACCACTACAGTTACCAATAACAAACTGCGTGAGATATGTCACGTTTAATTCACCATTGTGTGTGATGAATTGTGTACCAGGGTGAGGATGTTGTTATCAGATTGCAGCTTGTTAAAGGGGTCATATGACGTTAAAAAGAACATTATTTTGTGTATTTGGTGTAATGCAATGTGTTTATGCGGTTTAAGGTTAAGAAAATATGTTATTTTCCATATACAGTACATTATTGTTGCTCTTCTTTCTGAAACATGTCAATTCTAACAAAGCTCATCATTCTGAAAAGGGAGGTGTGCTCTGATTGGCCAGCTATCCAGTGTGTTGTGATTGGCCGAATATCTCAAGCGTGTGACAGAAATGTTATGCCCCTTACCATACTGGGTTGCCGTGTGTGTGACGAGCACCTGTGCGCCTGTGATGCGTGTGCACCTGTGATGCGCGATGAGACAAAACCAGTAAAATCCATTATAAACGAGGCATTTGTTGCATCCAGTGGGCACATATACACTGATTATAATGACTTATACTGTCTTTTTATGCGTTGCGTTGCGTATCGCGCTGCGTAAACATAAAACCATGTCTGCATTTGTGATCGGAGAAACGACAAACAACAAGCGCTACTCTACACTGCTCAAAACTCATGTTTGAATCGTCAGTGGCAAATTCTTTAAATATGAAAACGTACTTACAGGCTGTGAGTCATGAAGCGCCAGACTGTCCTTGCAAAGTTGGAATTGCCCCACTTTATAGAAACAGACACCGGCATTGTAGCTATACCCTCCCAGGAAATAGTCCTTGTCCTCCATAAAATGCGCTGCACACATCTGAATATTTGAGTTGAACTGTTCCGGAACAGTGTTGTAAATACAACTTAACCACTGATTTCTAGTTGTGTCCTCTTTTGGAAGGCCAAACAAAGTAGTTTCGCTTTCACAACGAAACACACAGCATGTCCACAACATGGCGGCGGCAACAATACTACAGCGAGAATCAAAGTTACGCCTTATTTCTTTGCGTAAACATTTGGGCGGCATTATGCAAATCTTCCCACATCGTGACGTAGACATGGGGGCATGTTAGAATGAGCCGTTTTAGGTAGGTGTGGTTGACTCTTAACTTTTATAAAGAATATCTCTTTGGATTTGAGACTTTAGTCTTTGCAACTTTACAGATCTTCTTTATGAACCAAGAGCTTGTAACACTCCAAAGAGAAAGGAAAAGTTGAAATCACATCATATGACCCCTTTAAACATTTGATTAGGCATAGAAGCTACTGCCACATATAAGCTGGATTCACTCACAGTCATCTGGATGCGTGCAGGCTGAGGCGTGCTCGTGACAGATGTGGCCTCTGTTCCTGATCGGATGTCTCAGCCATGCAATGTCTGAAAGATGTCTGTCAGAAAAAACAGGCAGATTATCGTCCTGAAGGTGTCGGAAACCTCTGTGAGGGTGCTTAAAAAGGCAATCCTAATCACCTAAGCCCCAAATTCAGTTATTCCAGATGGAAGACATTTTGCAATCTCTGATGGCTCAAATTGACTTTTGGGCAATTTCCTCAGTGGACGGCATCGTGCTGTGGCATTAAAACAAAGGCTTAGGTCCACTGTATACATTTATTTCCCCCAAAAAACAGGAGGAAAGACCCATACGATGCTCTCATCCTCATATGACGTTCCCCATTGAGGATGTATCTGTTCAAGCACACACTCCACCGATTTTTAAACACAGTCTTACCTGAAGATTTTCATAACACATTCATTTTTTTCTGTACCTCAGAGACATGACTTGTACGCTCTCTTTTTTTCTTTATGCAAGCATTAAAAAGAGGTTTCCTCTCCAGCAATCATTGATATGCATAGACTGACCTTCCTAACTCTGGGCATGTGATTTGCACATTCCCCAAAGACAATGCCCCAAACCTGTCCTTCAAAGATGGCATTTACGTCACATGTATGCAGAGCTCTGGCTTCACTTGTATTGTTCTCTCCTGTGTCTTCACTGTGTGTGCTTTGTATGCAGACTATGCCTGTCATATTATATGACTGTTAGGGCTGCCAATTTATGCTTATTTTGTACAATTAAAATAATGAACAGAGAAAAAATATACAGTATAACACATTCTCTAACAACCCCTATAACAGCCCCTTCTATAACATTCTATAACAACCCCTTTGTAATGTATTTTCAATGGTTTTGTTTGCTATAATAATGTAACGTCTTATTTATTATTATTTAAATTATTTTTAAATTATTATTGGAATCTTTGCAGTTGATTCATTTGATTGGAATGTTATGTAATTAATTCATTTTTAACCGATTGACCCTAAATAATATGCATCAAACATGAGGAGGAAATGAGAATTAAATCAAGTACCAATTCAAAAGAATACAAGTGTCAGCTTTAAAATCATGATGTTGTTGCTCTTTGTTTAAATAGATAGTTCACCCCAAAATGGAAATTTTGTTATAATTCACTCACCTTTCATGTCGTTCCAAACCTATATGACTCACAGAGGAGAAAGTCATACAGGTTTGAAATGACATGATGGTGAGTAAATGATGAGGAAATTTAAATTTTTGGGGGGTGAAATATCCATTTAAGACCTAACAAGCTGTTGGAATCTACTTTAAATCATCTGGAGAGTAGACTTTCAAAAATATTTTTTTATTTTTCTTAATGGAACTGTTATAGTGAATTCTGGAACACTGTATTTTCTTTTCTGTTTTTCATATTCTCTGTTCACCCAGACAAAACAAACCTAATCTTTAAAATGTCTTTAGATGAAAAACTGAACATTTCTCTTTCCTAATGGGATCTGTGGAACCCTCTCTTGTAATTGTGAATCTTGAATGAGTATGTGTGGTCTGTATTTTCAGCAGAGCAAACCTGCTCTTGCCAGTTTCCAGCTTCTGTCAAGTTTCTGTGTAGGTGTGCGTCTGGCAGTCTGCATCACCTTGAGGATTCACCAACACTGAGATTTAATCTACATATCCGCCCTCACTTTAGAGGAAGGTTCATGAGAAGTTCATGAGTACACAATTTCCTCTAGTTTTTTTTTTTTTTTTCATTTGCAGGGTGCAAGGCTTGTGCTCTAAGTTGTGAGTACATGTTGTTTCATGTCATATATTTATTGCTTTTTGTAGAAATGCCATTTTGAGTTAGGAACAGCTCAGATGTGCTCGGACTGGGAAGTTCAGGTAGTCACTGAACCCCCGATGCCCTCTAGTCTCTCAGAGTACGAACAATGACAGAACTCCAGAGACTATAACAGCTCCTCAGGAGCTGCCATCTTGGACGGGTGTGAAAATCTAATAGTGGAGCGCTGTGCCTTGCAGGGTTGTGTGTGCCTAGTGTTTGCACGTCTGTTTGTTTGCATACCCGCTGTACTCCTGTGACCAAGATGAAGCAACAGCTTGTCATCTTTCTGTCACGGAGCAGAGCTTTTTTTGGCCAGAATAAAAAGCAGGGCTTGGTGGGATGTCTAGGCACTGCCACCAGTAGACAGGCAAACGGAGCGGCGGTTTGTGAGCATTCTGCATGTTGCGGGCATTCATTGAGAGCAGGCATAATGGGACGGTAGGTGGGCGTTGGGCACTTGAACTCCCACGTTGTCTGGGTTGTATGTGGCGCTCCGTTAAACCCATTAAAAGGGCGATGATGACCAGCTTTGCTGCTGCCTGTGCTCTTAACAACACACTCACTTCAATGTTTTTCAGCTCATTGTAAGTGATTCCTTCACTTACTTTATGCAAAATAAGCCCTCGTGTCAAATAGCAAGAGAAATAGGAATTGAGCTTTGAATTCTCTGTTAAAACGATCCTTTGAATTCTGCCTTTTTGAAATATCTACATTGTACCCTATTGCTTCTTAATGAATCCTTCTAACGGATCCGCAGTGGGCCGTTGGGTCAGAGAAGAGAATTTAACCTCTAACTTGAGTCACTGTGAGTAGCACAGTAATTATGAGCTATTTTAATGGATAATGTGAAGTTTTCAGGCAGACATATGTATGGCCATAGTAATTAGCTCTCAGATTTGAGGTGAGGTGAGTTTTTGTGGAGTGAGGAAAAAACACAGAAATCACATACATACACACACACACACACACACACACACACACACACACACACACACACAAATGAAAATGTGAGAGGTGCTTGCCTATGTAACACTTGCCACTGCAATGCTTGAGTGGTTGTTAGCATATTGGTATGCGGTTGCTAGGGTGTTCAGAGTGATTGCTAGAGAATGGCTATTGTGTTCTGCATGGTTAGTGGTTATTTTGTGGTTATCATAATCTCTATGATATTCTCATTCCACAGTATGACTCAAGATCCTCCTTCACTGTAGGTCTATGGTATGAATGTACAGTATGTATGTATGTATCTATCTATTTATTTATTTATTTATTTGTTTGTTTGTTTTTCATGTTCTAACATCTGCCTGGTGAAAATAATTCAGTAGCTTATAAAAGTAATTTCTCTCTTTTCTGTTGTTGTCATGTTAAGAATGCCACTCATTTACTGGCATAGAGCTGCAGTTTGTTGTATAAACTTGCAAATTATGTGAGCAAATATGAAGCTGGATTTTCTGATAATGGTTTCAATGGCAAGTTGGTGTGGATTCCATAAAATTGATGCCAATGAACACAGGATGTGAATTTTTAAATCCTACTTTTGTGTATATTAATCATGTTATCATGATTAATATACACAATCCACCACCAGCTCAAACACTTGTCACCCCTGCTTTAGTCCCCACCACATTTTAGGAGACAAAGTGCATTATGAAACATGAAAAAGAAGAAAAAATAAAAATAAAAATCTGTTAGCGGATGCTTCCTCTCAAATGATTAAGCCATATTTATGTCAACCTGAAAAACAGACAAAGAATTTAATGATAAATTTACTGTAAAAGCTTGTGTCTCAAGCCTTAAGTACACCCATAGCAATAATTTATTCACTTCCAACTGATAGAAATGCTGCACATGACAGGGCCTCAGTTATTGTGGGATGCTTTGATCTTCAGCCCAAAGTTTAGCTCAATCTGGGTCTGCACGGGGTCCGACCCTCATCATTCAAATGTCTGTCTTTATTCTATGATGTACTGCCCACATGAACGTCATTGAAGCCCACTCAATTTTTGTCTCTAATGTACATTCTTTTTTGACATTTGAGTCAATTAATGTAGAATGAGGCTCGGTATGGGGCAATGACTCTTCAATGGTAGCACTTGACATTTTCCTGGATATGGCTAACATTTCATGTTGCTCAGGTTTCGGAATTCTCTTTGATTCTCAATTATTATTGCATTTTTTTCCCCTTCTGCTGAGCCATAAGTATGTTGTTTCTCCTATAGCTTTTAATGTCTGGGCATAGGCAGTTTTCCATGTGATTTCTCATCATGTTTATTCGAAAAGTGAGAAATAAACAGCACATTATTGAGGCTTCAACCTCACAGCTCTTGCTTTCTGCATATTTTCAGCAGACATCTTCACCTTCACCACATTTTTCACCCTGTACCTACCACCCAAACCACCTGTCTGACCTGAAATGCTCTTGGAGAACTTTGGTTCGTTGTATAAGTACCCATGATGTCACATGTCAGCCTAGCACTACCACTAGCATATGCACAGATGCAGCTGCTTGAAGAGAAGGCTAGCAATTAGGAGCAAATGGTGAGGCACTTTAATGGGAAACTGCATTATCGCTGACAAAAACGGCAGTAATTGGGGTAATTAGTTCAATGAAATTTGGATCAATAAATATTGCACAGATTTGAATGCAGGGCTCCAAGAGCAGATGGTATGCCCAAGCATGCACACGGTGCAGCTGGGTGGTGAAGCTGCAACCTTTCCTTGCGCGTACGGAGCCGTATATTTATCATGCACAGTGATGAGCTTCTTTCTTTACAAAGGAACAAAGGAATTAATTGGTGGGACCTGATTTACTTCCACCTGTAGTAAAATTAACACATTAACGGAGGCATAATTTAATCAGATTGCCAAATAAAAAACACACAAGTTAAACCATTCGACTTCAAGAATGTAGTTAGCTGCCTCAAAACCTCCCACTGCGAAAATGATTCAGAAGAGCCTTCTTTGCTCAACAAGTTAATAATATATTGCAAATTGTTAATTAAGGGCAAAATGCATGGGAGTTTGGGTGTTTTCCCAACACGAATTAATCATTGAAATGAACAGAGAGAGGCCTCACGCTCGTTTGCGCCAGCCATAATGAAATAAAGGAGGCCTGCTGTTTGATGGG
Source organism: Sinocyclocheilus anshuiensis (assembly GCF_001515605.1). Lineage (NCBI taxonomy): Eukaryota > Metazoa > Chordata > Actinopteri > Cypriniformes > Cyprinidae > Sinocyclocheilus > Sinocyclocheilus anshuiensis. The sequence continues at coordinate 1,069,059 of NW_015557067.1, forward strand.
CTGTTTTGGGAGAGCGAGGAGTGTCTGTGCCGAAAGAAGAAATCAATAGCTGGTTGGGCGGTGATGCCCTCACTCCTCTGTCAAGTGTTCCACATGCTCTATAGTTTCACATGAGCTGGCTTTCCACTCTACACCTCCCAATTGTTTTGGGCAGTGATAATATTTCTTTTTCTAGCATCTGAACATGTCCTCTGGTTCCATGGATATCAGACTGATTTGTGAGTGCTGGCCACATCATAGCAGCATGTCTCACAAACTGGGAATGGCATGGAGGATTCAGACTCATTATATATAGTGAACGTTCTTTTTCCACTTCTTTCATAAGGTCCATCTCTTTCTTCTCTTACTGAGAGAGAGGGAGAGAAAGAGGGTGCGAGAGAGAGATTTTCAAAGTGGGAGTGATGCGAGGCCCATGCTGGGTTAGCCAGCAGGAGGCGGTCTCTGAGCTCACAGCCAGTGAAAACTGATAAACACTTCTCAAAGACTGTTTTTGTCCAGACCAAACTTTTGGGTTTCAGGAATAAAAGAAAGGGAGAGAGCAAATGACAGAAGAAAGAGAAAATGTCTTCTGTGTAAAAGAAAGCACTAATGAGAGTCAGGTGTGTGTGTGCTCATGAGCATTTGTAATGAAATCCACACTGTAATGCCACACCTCATCTTGAGTCTGTTTTTTACATGTCTACTCAATGGCTAACAAAACGTTTATATTTTGTAATGCTAAACTAAGTCTGTCCAACTCATCTTGCTTTATATGCTTGCTTATATATGTATATATATATATATATATATATATATATATGTATATATATAATGCATGATTTTCAGTCAGTATTGACCTACATTTCGGTATGTCTGTCACACGAAGTGTATGGCGTTAGAGGACTTAAGTTATACATTAGAATTCCAAAGTTTGATGTCGGTAAGAATTAAAATATATATAAAAACAATAATTATGTAAAATATTATCGCAATTTTAAATGACTTTTGTATTTTAATATATTCAAATGAAATGTGAATTTATTCCTATGATGGCTGAATTTTATAAAGCAGAATTTTCAGAAGCCATTACTCCAGTCATCATGATCCTTCAAAAATCATTCTAACATGCCGGTTTTGTGCTCAACAAACATTTCTTATTATTATCATTAGTATATTATTATGTTAAAACAAATGTTTTTGTGGAAACTATTTTTTTTTCCCCAGGATTCTTTAATATGTAGAAAGTTTAAAAGAATAGTATTTATTTGATATAATAATATTTTGTAACATGTCTTTACTGTCACTTCTGATCAACTATAATAATAATAATAATAATAATAATAAAGTCTTACTGACCACTTTTGTTTTTAAATAACCCTGAATTGCAACCAAAAGTAATTTTTATGAAACTGTCATTGTATGGAAAAAAGCAGGCAGTACTATGATGAAATTGAATTTGGTCATCAAAAAATTATAATCTACAGTTACATAGAAATTAATTTGAATATTTGCTGAATATTACATTTTATAGTGTTATATTTGCCAAGTATTCAGCGTTTAAATTTAGTTTAGTAGGCTGACATCCAAGGGGAAGAAACTGTTCCTGAGTTTGCTGGTGCGACAACGAAGACTCCTATAACATCTCCCAGATGGGAGAAGAGTAAACAGTCCGTGGCTGGGGTGAGAGGTATCTTTGATAATGCTTCTCACCCTTCGTAGGCAACGTTTGAGGTAAGTGTCTTTGATGGAGGGTAGCTGAACACCAGGGATGTGTTGGGACATTTTAACAAACCGTTGGAGGGCCATCTGGTCTGAGACAGTGCAGTTGCCATACCATGACGTCCTCAGTTGCCCTGTTGGGTTTGTAGGTGAACTGAAATGGGACCAGTGTTGGGGGCAGGCACGTTTTCAGATGAGAGAGTACCAGCCTCTCGAAACATTTTGCTATGATTGGCGTGAGAGCGACAAGGCGGAAGTCATTGGGGGCCACTGCAGCACCATGCAGCACTGTGTTTTGGTACTGGCAGAATGGTGGTTGTTTTGAAGCAGGTAGGGACAATGGCCTGGGCCAGGGAGAGGTTGAAAATGTTAGTAAAGACATCAGGCAGCTGTTCTGCACAGGCCCTGAACACTCGGCCAG
>NW_015557067.1:1071195-1093221 GCF_001515605.1 Sinocyclocheilus anshuiensis
TTAAGTGCAGCAGAAATTTTTTTGTAACCTTGGCCAGATCTGTGCCTTGCCACAATTCTGTCTCTGAGCTCTTCAGGCAGTTCCTTTGACCTCATGATTCTCGTTTGCTCTGACATGCACTGTGAGCTGTAAGGTCTTATATAGACAGGTGTGTGGCTTTCCTAATCAAGTCCAATCAGTATAATCAAACACAGCTGGACTCAAATGAAGGTGTAGAACCATCTCAAGGATGATCAGAAGAAATGGACAGCACCTGAGTTAAATATATGAGTGTCACAGCAAAGGGTCTGAATACTTAGGACCATGTGATATTTCAGTTTTTCTTTTTTAAGAAATCTGCAAAAATGTCAACAATTCTGTGTTTTTCTGTCAATATGGGGTGCTGTGTGTACATTAATGAGGAAAAAAAATAACTTAAATGATTTTAGCAAATGGCTGCAATATAACAAAGAGTGAAAAATTTAAGGGGGTCTGAATACTTTCCGTACCCACTGTATATATCACAATTAGATAATTAAATTATTACATTTTTACTATTTTTAAATATGAGCTTTATGTTTTAATTTTTATTCCTATAATTCCATGTTGTTTTTGTTGTTGTTGTTTTCTTTTCTTTGTTTATTTATTTTCTCCAGCTCTATTTGTACTCCTGGATTTCTTCCTTGACCATCTGACCTTTTAGTGCTCTCCCTTCATCAGAGACTATAGGCTTTTTTGTACTTATAGCTTTGCCTTGTAGCAGGCCCTGTAGGCAGACCCTCTGTTCACATGCTCCCCTTCTTTCTCCTTTTAAATGAGGCACCTGACCTGGTCCAAGTCCCCTAGTGGAGAGAGAGCATGTGTCGGCCTTGGAGAATCACTAAAGCACCTGACACTTTGTCTGCAGAAGACTTGACACTTTTATTCAAAATGTCCAGCTTTTGAGTGTCCAGTAAACCATGACACAAGACCCCATGTTTAGAGCACAGCTCATGTTATGGTCTGATTTTTCACTTTCTGTATACAGCCTCTTTCTGACAAGAACTGATGAGAAAATAAGTTACAGTAGTCAGCATCTTTGTTGATGGCTCGGATTCACCATTTGTTTCAAGGGTTCTATGTATATCTATAATTACCTTAACAGACAAGAACAGGAAAACAGTGCCACTCCAATCCATGACAAAGACATAAGCCGCAAGCTCTGACAGGGGCCAATATCACCAGAGTAAGTTTCTTCAGCGTGTGGCTTATTTAATGCCCAAGCCCAATCAATTTTATTGATTGGAGCAGGAATCTTTCTTTATCATATGGGCTGTTTACACATACCCAATTACACTGCCGTTTGTCATACATTTACAGCTAGTTAATGATGGCCTCCTGTCATACTTTTACAGGGCATTGATTAAAACATTACAGCTCTAATTGAGTATGTGAATCGATCGACTCTTTCTGCTATGAAGCCACAGCTCATCCAGGAAGAAAAAGGAGTGCTCTCTCTCCCTCTCTCTCATGCACTTCCTGCAGTAGTGTTGTTTGTCCAAACCTTTGGATTAAAGCTATAGGAAGATGAAGAAATATCAGGGATGAGGAGAGAAGAGGGCGTGTCAGTGCACGGGGATATAGGATGCAAAGTGACCAACATTTGGTTATTCAATAATCTGAATATGGAGTTGCATTGAGATGCCCATATTTCTGGGACTGAATGCTATTGGGCAGGGGTCACCAAACTCTGTCCTGGTGGGCTGGTGTCCTTAGAGTTTAGCTCCAATCCTAATCAACTTGTTGAGGCAAGTTGGAGCTAAACTCTGCAGGACACCGGCCCTCCAGAACAAAGTTTGGTGACCCCTGATATACGGCCTTGAAAATTTTATTAGAAAAGTTTATTTTCAAAAGAAAAGTTTATTAAGAAATAGAATCTAAAATCATATTGAGATATCTTTAATACATCTTGAGTTGCAGGCACACAAACTTAAAAAGAATATTTATGGCACTCAGACAGGTATGTTAAATGTAATTGTTTTGACAGGAGGAAACGAAATACATTTCTAATTTCAACATTATTTGTTCTTCACACATTCCTCTTCAAAAGAAAAGAAGTGTCATCTTTATTCAAAGTTTCCCACATTTGGTTTTTGACCACCAATGTGTACAATTTAACAATTTACTCCTGAAGTCATATTGAAATTCCAGTGTATCTGGAACTGAACCATATAGGGCCTTAAAAATGAAGATGCCAAAATGAAAGTTTGTTAAGACCCAATACCTAAAAGGGCATTAAGATATCCTTAATACTTCTTGAGTTACAGGCATGCAAACTTTTGAGAAAAAAACTTGAAAAGGGCTTTTCCCCATTTTTGAATGGTCACCATTGGCACATAATGAAACAAAGATTGCTAAAGTCAACAGATTTTACAAATACAGCTATCAGTACAAATAACATATCGAGGCTGCCATCTTTCTGAAGTAATTTTTAACCCCCTGCAATTTGGCTCTGAATCTCTTTAGAACTCCTATGTTAAAAGGATTTACACCAATGTTATGCAGGCTAAGCAGGGTTGGTTAGAAGCATGTCATTCTCTCAGACTCGCTGTGTTAAGCAGCTGCTCATCCCAGCACTCCATGAGCCACCAATTACAGACACTGAGGGCTGGACACCTGCAGCTTTTATGGCTGCCTTTCAATTAAGAGCTGATTTAGGCCAGCAATAACCCTGTTACTCTCTTTCCAATGTACATAACTGCCTCAATTAAATAATTAAGGGGTAGGGGGATGTCTGAGACATCCTAGACATTACCTTATGTCTCTTGTGACCAGTTGTGGGCATCACTGGTGTCTATAGTATATATAGGCCACATATTAAATGCAGCTAAATGTGACTGCTCGGGTCTGTGGATTATTAGTCTTTCCCTTCCTGTGGTCTGCATTCAGTGACAGTTTGTTGTTTTGTGCGTATTATTGTGAGTGTGAACCCATAGGTTCACGGTTTTTTAGTGAACACACAGGTTATCAGGTTCTTTAGAACAACTCCTTGTTACAAGAAATCCAGTATCCAGTATCCACAGGCAGCCATTCAGGTTTTGTTGGTGCTTTTAAAAATAACCAGTTGAAAACTGAAAAATAATGTTCATAATAATAGATAATTTCCATCAATTTTCTTGATTATGCTTTATTCATCTTTATTACTTGCATGACCTGAAGGTTAAGGAAGTCTAATCACTGAAGTTAATTTAGCTGAGGCCAGGGAGGGTGGATACCATGGACTGAAAGTTCTTAGCCTTCTAAATCAAGGGAGCAAGACTTTCCTTCCCAAACCCTTTAGGCTTTGCTTCACATTTTACAACTTTTATAACATAACATATTTTACTAGTTGAGCAAATGCTCTACATCATAGTGCAGAGTGCACTGGGGATGTATGGGCAAGAAATTGATCTAATTATCTCATCAGATCTCAGACTTAACAGATATTTATTTGATCTAGCACTATGGTGAAATGACTGCACATCAGCTAGTAGGAAAACATCTCAGGTTACGCATGTAACCATGGTTCCTCGAGGGAACGAGACGCTGCGTCGGAGGACGCTTTGGGAACGCCCTTCAGCGTGACCGGCTCTGAACCACGTGTGTAATCAGTCCAATGGATGGGCGAGATGTCACGGGCGGGGTGACGTAGTGACCAGGACGCTTAAAAGCACGTGCGGTGGATACAGTGGCAGCTTCTGGGAAATTAAGTAAGCGCTCGCAGGGATGCTGGAAGTATGGCCCGAGACGCAGCATCTCGTTCCCTCGAGGAACCTTGGTTACATGCGTAACCTGAGACGTTCCTCTTAAGGAACTCAAGCTGCGTCGGAGGACGCTTTGGGAACGAGTATGCCCACAACGCCAGACATTCAAATCTTCGCCTAGTGTGGAAGCCTGCACAGCTAGGGCGAGAGAACAGAAGAGCCAGGAGTGGCTCGCATGTCTAGGCCATAGAACCTGACAAAGGTTAGGGGCGTGGACCATCCCGCAGCTTCGCAGATGTCCTGCATCGAGACCTCTCTTAGGGGGACCATAGCACACAAGCAGTTGGTCCGCCCTTCTCCACAGGGCAGCTCTGTGGACGTATGCATTCTCTGTGTACGTATGTCCTCGCACTGGACACATACAGTTAAGCTTCTGCTTGTTTGACTCCCTGAAGGGAGGAGGACTGAAGGCCTGAAGTATGACAGGCCGTGGTGTAGAGGAGGGGACCTTAGGAACATACCCCGCTCGAGTCAGGGGCCACACCCACAACTTCCACGGCTCCGGGCGGGCGTGGATGATCGTACCCTCCGCCTGTGAGACGAGATCTCTCCTGATGGGAATCTCCCGGCGCACTCTCTCCAGAACTCCCGGGAGCAGAGTGATCGGGGGAAAGGCGTACAGACGAACCACACCACGTCTAGATAAGTGGTTCTCTGTAATGGAGTAAGCACACTTTTCTTGGCGTTCAGCCTTAACCCCAGCTCTCTCATGTGGGCGACTCGATGGCCTCCTTCCTCAAGAGAGTGTCTACTTTCTGTTCCATGACCAGAGCCTGCTCGGGGCCCACCAGTGTGGGAGTAATCCCGTTGAAACGAGGCGGAGGAGGACCAAACTGGATTCTGTAGCCTCTCTCTACAGTGTGCAGGACCCACTGAGACACATTTGGCAGTAGTTTCCACGCTGAGCCTCTTAGCACCGCTACGTTCCCAGGCGGTGACTGAGAGTGGCACTCCCGGGAGAACGCTGCGCCCTGTAACTCTGGTAGGGTTAGCAGACCGATCTCCTGAGGGCACTGAGGTGAGACGGACACCGTGTAATGCAGTGTAACCCGCTCCACCCCAGAGGGGCCTGCCCTCATGAGTCCTGGGCCGGTTGCGTCAGGACTTCTTGGCCGAGGACCTCTTAGTCTTAAGTACAGTCCGCAGATCTGGCTTAGACTTCGAGGCCCCCGACCCAGGCGTCGCTTTGACTCATGGCCCGATGCGGGGGAGCACGTGAGGCGACGCTCTGTTTTTGTGCCTCCCTGTATGAGGAGCTGGTACTCAGAGGGGGCTGCTCCCACCCGGGAGCTAGAGAGCAGCGAGAGAGGAACTGCTGGAACACCGCCGCCTGTTTATGAGCCTCCTGGTACCTATCGAGGACGGAATTTGCGGTGTCGCCGAACAGGCCAGAAGGCGCAAGCGGGGCATCCATGAGGCAGACCCTATCTTTTTCCTTCATATCTGATAGGGTCAGCCATAAATGCCTCTCCACCGCCACCATAGCTGCCATAGACCTGCCGATGGCACGGGCGGTCTCTTTAGTGGCATGGAGAGACAAATCAGCGGTCCTCCTGAGCTCGGTAATATCCTCGGATTTTACCTGCTCACCCTCATCCAGCTCTTTGAGCAGGTCGGCTTGGTACGCCTCTAACACCGCCATGGTGTGCAGACACACATCAGCCTAACCCGCTGCCGAGTACCCCTTGCCCACCAGTGCTGATGTTGTGCGTAGCGGCTTGGAGGGCAATGCCGGAGACTTTAAAGACGACGCCGTGTCGGGAGACAGATAGCTCGCGAGCTATCTGTCTACCCGGGGCATCGTCTTATAACCGCGCTCGCTCATCCCCGCCACATTGCCGTAATAATCAGAAGCGGGGATAAAGAGGTGGGCCGAGAAAGGTCTTCCCCACGACCTCGACACCTCGGTGTGAAGGTCGGGGAAAAAAGGCAGGCTCCGGCGTGGAGGTGGCGGCTTAACACGCAGAAAACACTCATCTAGTTTACTCTTCTGCGGCTCAGCCCATTTCTCGGCGGGCCAATCGATATTTAACTTGGCCACAGCACGAGTTACCACCTCCAAGAGCTCCTCATACTGGGGCGATTGAGGGGGCAAGTCCTCATCGATGCCCACCACATCAACCTCCTCGGAGGAAGACAGGCGGAGCGTCGAGCCCGTTCCCCGGGGGGAAGTAACCGCAGAGCGGGCTTCCGATCCCAGAGAGAGGGCGCTGGATCTGGCAGGTGAGGAAGAAGATAGGGACTCGCCCGTCTCCATTCCCTCCACCAGATCCATCTGCGAACCCCTCAAGAGTAACCGCCGCTCCGCCTCGATGGAAGCGGGACCAGTGCCGCGGGGAACGCTAGAGAAGGCTCCCTCCGCAAAGAGAGCCTTCCAGGAGCAGAGAACATCATCAAGAGACGCTCGTAATGCGTGCAGTCAGCTCTCTCGAGAGCCAACTCAGCATGCTCCGCTCCCAGGCAGACAATGCACAAACTGTGTGTATCCCCACCCGTAATGAAACGCGGGCAGGGAGGAACACACAGTCTGAAACGCTGTCCACCTTCGCCCCTTCGCTGTATCCCCACCCGTAATGTAACGCGGACAGGGAGGAACACACAGCCTGAAACGCTGTCTGCCCTCGCCCTTGCTTAGGTGCTTCTTTTTGTCTTGTGCTTTTGACATTATTTGGACAAACAACACCAAATAAGACTCACAAACGAATATCAGACTGACACACACTCAGAGCCCTTGCTGAATGACAGAAAGCTGACGCCGGTTTCACCGCACGTGTTTTTAAGCTTCCTGGTCGCTACGTCACCCCGCCCGTGACGTCTCGCCCATCCATTGGATTGATTACACACGTGGTTCAGAGCCGGTCACGCTGAAGGGCGTTCCCAAAGCGTCCTCCGATGCAGCTCAAGTTCCTGAAGAGGAACATATGTTAGGTCTGCTAATCAAATCAAAATCAATCTGGTTTGGTGAAATCTGCCTCTGTGGCTCATTTCTAAGGGTGAAGAGCTTCCCTTGAACTTTCCATCTAACAGAAGTAGGTGACTCCCCCTTTTACAATGTGGGATACATTTGGATGAATTTATGGGCTTGTTTGCATGTGTACAGGCAATGGCGTGTCTGAGCTATGGATGGACCTAATCTCTATGGGGCCTCCTCTGATCTCCCACAAGCACCTGTCTCACATGTCTACCCCTCATTAAATCCCTTTCTTATGATTCTAACAAACATGATCATGGTTTGTTATTGCTCCAGTACAGGGAAAGTGGAAGGTATTAATTGTGCCACAAATATTTGTGACCCAGGATTTCTTCAGTTATTTAGGCAGGTCCTTAAGAAAGAGATTTTTCTTCTTCTCTCCTTCCCTCTCTCTCTCTCTCTCTCTCTCTCTCTCTCTCTGTTTTTTCGGGGGTCCCCCTCCTCTCCCCTTACCATTAAAAAGTAAAGAATAGAGAATAGATTTGGCTGCAGCATCCTGGTGAGATGAAAGTCCAATTATCTCCACAAATGAAAGGAGAAGCGTTAATTAGGACTGAACTAAATCTGTGTGTGGGGAATGTGTGCAACCATAGAGATGGACAGCCAGGCACTCTCCTTTGTGACTGGAGGCAAAAAGAACGAGGGAGGACTGGAAAGGAGGTGCGGAAGAAGGAGATAGAATGGTCTCCACTCTGCACTGGCCAAGGTACGTCGGTGACTTGAATGCCCTGCCCAGTTGCTGAGGCCCTGAGATTACTCAATGCAACGCACCCCCTATTTCCAGCATTAGCTTTGATCTGCTCTCTGCCAGCAGGGGGTCGCTAACAAAACAAGCTTTTAATGTTCTCCCTGGCTACACGCTCTATCTCTCCTCTCCAGCCTTTAGCACTCTTCACCAGCTTCATAATGCATAGCAAATTACTACGTTGCCCAACTGTATTGTGTAAGAGCACATTTGTTTCACGACCAGAAGGTATTCTGGTCACTCTACTCACCAAAAGGCACAAAGAAAGTGAGAGAGGATTTCATTATTGTCGAAGCCTCCATCCAACAGCTTTCATACAATGCTTTTCTCAGCAGCCTACACGATACCTCTCACCACCAGCCATTTTCTCCACCTCTGAGGCTGTCCAAAACAATTCCCTTCCCTGAAGGGCGTTCCCAAAGCGTCCTCCGATGCAGCTCAAGTTCCTGAAGAGGAACATATGTTAGGTCTGCTAATCAAATCAAAATCAATCTGGTTTGGTGAAATCTGCCTCTGTGGCTCATTTCTAAGGGTGAAGAGCTTCCCTTGAACTTTCCATCTAACAGAAGTAGGTGACTCCCCCTTTTACAATGTGGGATACATTTGGATGAATTTATGGGCTTGTTTGCATGTGTACAGGCAATGGCGTGTCTGAGCTATGGATGGACCTAATCTCTATGGGGCCTCCTCTGATCTCCCACAAGCACCTGTCTCACATGTCTACCCCTCATTAAATCCCTTTCTTATGATTCTAACAAACATGATCATGGTTTGTTATTGCTCCAGTACAGGGAAAGTGGAAGGTATTAATTGTGCCACAAATATTTGTGACCCAGGATTTCTTCAGTTATTTAGGCAGGTCCTTAAGAAAGAGATTTTTCTTCTTCTCTCCTTCCCTCTCTCTCTCTCTCTCTCTCTCTCTCTCTCTCTGTTTTTTCGGGGGTCCCCCTCCTCTCCCCTTACCATTAAAAAGTAAAGAATAGAGAATAGATTTGGCTGCAGCATCCTGGTGAGATGAAAGTCCAATTATCTCCACAAATGAAAGGAGAAGCGTTAATTAGGACTGAACTAAATCTGTGTGTGGGGAATGTGTGCAACCATAGAGATGGACAGCCAGGCACTCTCCTTTGTGACTGGAGGCAAAAAGAACGAGGGAGGACTGGAAAGGAGGTGCGGAAGAAGGAGATAGAATGGTCTCCACTCTGCACTGGCCAAGGTACGTCGGTGACTTGAATGCCCTGCCCAGTTGCTGAGGCCCTGAGATTACTCAATGCAACGCACCCCCTATTTCCAGCATTAGCTTTGATCTGCTCTCTGCCAGCAGGGGGTCGCTAACAAAACAAGCTTTTAATGTTCTCCCTGGCTACACGCTCTATCTCTCCTCTCCAGCCTTTAGCACTCTTCACCAGCTTCATAATGCATAGCAAATTACTACGTTGCCCAACTGTATTGTGTAAGAGCACATTTGTTTCACGACCAGAAGGTATTCTGGTCACTCTACTCACCAAAAGGCACAAAGAAAGTGAGAGAGGATTTCATTATTGTCGAAGCCTCCATCCAACAGCTTTCATACAATGCTTTTCTCAGCAGCCTACACGATACCTCTCACCACCAGCCATTTTCTCCACCTCTGAGGCTGTCCAAAACAATTCCCTTCCCCTACTCCAGGGGAAAATCACACCTCCGTAATTAAATTTACTCTCTCATATCTGCTTCACATACAGTAGATGGCCTGTGTGACAGTCAATCCTTCCCAGATGTCTATACATTAGTGGTTATGAAGTATTTTTATAGAACAGTGCTGTATTGTACTGCGTAATCATCTTGTTTCACCACTCAAACTGACATTTTGCTCTCATATGTGGTGGGCAGTCAGGGGACGGATAGGAACGTCGCATGCCTTCCATCCCAAGCAGAGGATTAAAGCAAACCCCCGAGCTTACCTGTGGCTTTCAAATGTGTCTCTAATATCAAACAGCCTGCAGTCTCACTGCATCTGAATAATACAGGCCTGCTGCCTTTGCAACACTGCGGTTTATTGTGTAGACACTTGTCACAGCTGAATTGTCACCGATATTCGGCAGCCAGTAAATAGAAAGGCAGATATGGAAGGATGCTCCTTTACCGTATCAGATAAATTATTTGTTGATGTGTCACTTCAGAGAAATGAATGTTTATTGGCTGCAAAGTGCCAGCCTGCAAGGAAACATGTCACTTTTAGTATATATATCACTTGATTTCAGTTTAGCACTCTGCTTTTGAATGAACGTGTTGAAATCAACATTGGTAACACTTTACAATGAGGTTACATTAGTTAACTACATTAGTTAACATACTAACAATGAAAAACGCTTCTAAAGAATTTATTAATCTTAGCTAATGTTAATTTCAGCATTTAATACACTGTTAAAATCAAAATTTGTATCTGTTAATATTAATGGACCTGAGATAACGAACTAACAATTAACATTTGTATTTTTATGAATTAACAATAGCAAAGATTGATAAACACTGTGGCAAATGTATTGTTAGTTAATGCATTAATGTTGGTAACACTTTACAATAAGGTTCCATTAGTTAATGTTAGTTAATGTATGAACTAACATCAACAAACAATGAACAATGCATTTATTACAGTATTTATTAATCTTTGTTAATGGTAGTTAATGAAAATACAGTCATTCATTGTTAGTTAATGTTAATGGACAGTGCATTAACTAATGTTAACAAGCACAACTTTTGATTTTAGTAATGCATTAGTAAATGTTGAAATTAACATTAACTACGATTAATAAATGCTGTAGACTTATTGTTCATGCTTAGTTCATTTTAACTAAAGTAGTTAACTAAAGTTAACTAATGAACCTTATTGTAAAGTTTTACCATGTTAACTAATGGGACCTTATTGTAAAGTGTTAAACATTTAACTTCTCTCTCTCTCCCCTCAAACTTTATTTTATTTCTTCATTTATTTATTTATTTAATTTTTATTTAAACAATGTATGGATATACAGTGGGTACGGAAAGTATTCAGACCCCCTTCAATTTTTCACTCTTTGTTATATTGCAGCCATTTGCTAAAATCATTTAAGTTAATTTTTTTTCCTCATTAATGTACACACAGCACCCCATATTGACAGAAAAACACAGAATTGTTGACATTTTTGCAGATTTATTAAAAAAGAAAAACTGAAATATCACATGGTCCTAAGTATTCAGACCCTTTGCTGTGACACTCATATATTTAACTCAGGTGCTGTCCATTTCTTCTGATCATCCTTGAGATGGTTCTACACCTTCATTTGAGTCCAGCTGTGTTTGATTATACTGATTGGACTTGATTAGGAAATTAAGGGGGTCTGAATACTTTCCGTACCCACTGTATGTATGACCAATTACAGATCAAATATATTTTTACACTTAAAAAAAAAAATTGGATTTAAGGTAAAATCTGCTGAACACATTAACAGTTAACACATTAACATTAAAAATGTTAATGTGTTAAATTGAAGTAAATGTTAAATGGAATGAAAATAAACAATAAGACAAAATATTTAAGCAATTTTAAGGATTTTATGAATTACTTGTTTTCCATTTTTTTCCCTTCATGGACAGTAGGAATGAAAATGTATTAGATATATTTTATATGTAACTTATTTAATCGAATGCTCAGTGTTTCTAATTGTTACACAATTATATTGTGTATCAATAATAAATAATGAATGAAAAATAGTGATTGAATGTTACATTGTTGTCAGGAATAAAATGGAAGTTTGAATCATTTGTTACAAGGAAGACAAAAAGAACACTGGAACTGTGGTTGAATTCATGGTGAGGTGCAAGGAGAGAAACCGCTTTTTTCCCTCTCGCTCCACAGCTTTTTTTGAATGTGACAGCACAATGCCACCTACCGCTGTGACAGTGCATTTTAAAGCGTGTGTGGCATCAATAAATAATGCGCAGAGTGTCGGAGTGCATAGCGTAATCAGCCTCAGTGCGCTGCTGCACCAAAACAACAGCATCCTCTGCTTGATCTGCCATCTAACTAACGCACCCCTTAAAGGACCACAATTACCTCCAACAATTGGCCCCATAACATTAGCTGTGTTTCTACCTGCTTCACGTGCTGTGTGGAACAGATATATAATGCAGACAGCCGTTTTGGCTAGCTAAATTTGCTTTTTGGTGCCGTTGTCTTGCCTTGAATTTTACATACCCCCTTTTTTACTTTTTGTATTGCTTGACATGTAGAGGTGGTTATATCCCCTTAACTTTGATCAGATGACAGCAAGTCAGTATTTATTTGTTGGTTTGTATCACCTAGAGATGTTTCTCTGTGTGTGATGTGATACCTGTGCCTTTGGCATCTCCCCTAAATACATGAAAAGGCTGTACTTCTAGTGAAACACTGTTCTATGACAAAACATCTGATGCTGTGGCCTCTAAGAGAATGCCGAAACTTGTGGATATGTTGTCAGAACATTTTTAAATGTCAAAATACATTAATATGTTTTGTTGTAAATCTGAATATACTCAAAAATAACCCTATCTAGTGTATCCAACTGCATTTTAATTGTTTTAGTCATATCTGCTGAGTGATTGTCAGAGAACGCTTTACTCTCCGTCTTGTGAATATCTTTTATCACACGAAGGGAATACAGCTTTTTCCTCTCTTAAGTATATTTGTTTGTTTTATAATGCCACAGAGCATCTACTCAACATATACAGCAGGGTACATCACCTTTAATTTTGTTCACATGACAGTCAGTCAGTACTCAACTATTGTTCTGTATCAACTGAGATGTTTCTCAGTATGTGATGTTATGTAAGTACCTCTGTCTTCTCTAAATACATGAAAAGGCTCTATTTTTGGTGCAATATTGTTATTGCAATATCGTCTTGCAGCTATGTCAATATCTTTTCATCACCTGAAGGAATATTTCCTCTTCCTCACCCAAGTATATTTGGTGTTCATATTCATCTTCTTTATGTCAGATGGTTAAATCTATGCTTTTAGATTTAACTAAACTTTGCAGCAGAAGAGTTGACTTGAGCATTGGGTTCTCTATCCCTGGAGAAACCGTGGCGGCTACAGGCTGTCTGAGCTGTGAATCCAGGGCTGAGGTAGTTCCTGCAGTGGATCCCATGGGTGTGGACACTGGTTAATGGACTTGGTATTTAGACGCACATAATGGGCTCAGTCTTAAGGAAGTGCTGTGTTCAAACCGACTCACATCATCGTCTCTGAGGACCCAGGCTCCGCCGTCTTGTCTTCCTTTCTCATCTCCAGGGCCTTGATCCTGACCTCTGGCTGCATTAAGCTCTTCTTTGAATCCGCTGAGAGGCTGCTCCCATCATCCATTCCTCCTGCTATCTGTCCTGCTCATCAGCATAATGTCCTTTTTAAAGTAATTAATTTAAATCCAACAGCTGGACAGGTAAAGTCTTTTAAGCTTGTTTTTCTGTTCTTTCTTGTTTCTTTACTTTAAGCATGTGTTTTATGATTACCCAACAACACAGTGGAAAAGTTTAATTAGGTCAGCTCTGGAGTCAAAGACCCTCTGGGGTCATGGTGAGCTGGTCTACATATTATTTATCCATGTATTATGATAGGTCAAAGGGCCAATTAATCCAAAGGTGATTTGGCCTTTATAGCATAGGGAGGTGTAAGGCAGTGTCCTGCCCCTGGTTCCTGCTTCTTGCTCATCCAGGATCATTAACGAGCGGACGGTTTGTTGCAGATCAGGCTGCTGGAATGCAGGGGGTCAAGCTGCTTCATGCCACACTCACAACGGGATTACCCCTCATCCAGGCTTCACAACGAACCGCTGTGTGGCTTATTTGTGTTCAAACATGCAAATGATGAATTACTGATTCTAAAACCTTGCCCAATTTGATGCAATTTTGCTCACTACATCTCTTTAAACAAGCGGCGCACGTATGGCCTTGAAAGGAGCTTTTCCTCATTGAGTCCTAATGAACACAGAGATTTAGAGCATGTGCATGGTGTTTTTTGTTTTTTTTCCATTAACATTTCTTTCCTCCTTCCATTTTTGATGGGATCCACCCTCCATGTAGTACAACTGGCACTATTATGATCACTGAAGTGTAAAGGTGAAGAAATCCCTTTATTTCGGAGCTGGAGCAAGAGGGTTACCACTGATCATTATCCCCATCCACTAAACAGTAGATCACTTCAAATGGCTGTCCGAGCTCTCGGCCGATATCCCTTTGTGTGACTTTCAAAATGCTGAATCCTCACAAGTGCACAAAGCAACATGAAAACCCACACAGATCCCAGTGTTTTTTCTGCTAATGAGCATCACCATATCAACTAAACGCGAAAATTAATCAAAAGTACAACATTAGGGTTTGTGGTCTCTTGCTATTTCTTCTCTGTCTGACTTCCCTTTTTAAGTTTTTCACAACTGTATGGGACTTGAGTTTCTCATTAATGGCCAAAACTTTCTGCATCCCACAGCTCCTACAGCTAGGGATGTATTGAAACAATTTGTAGTTTTAGATTCTACCATATTCAATTCAGCATCTCTGTCCATTCAACAAGTGCTACTCTTCATCACTGAATGGAACTACAATGCATTTGAAAATAATCCTTGAGATGGAAAATGCCGGAAATGGAAGGCAGGCAGATAGCCCTGAATCAATTTTATTGATGATGTGCTTATAGCTCTGCGACTGTATTTAGCCACATGTATTCGGCCTTGCTATTTTGGTTACATGGTGCTTTCATCAATAGCACTCGGAGGGTTGCACTGTGTTTACAGTAAATGAGAAATCTCCAAGTTTTTCTGTTTCAGCTTTTTTTCTTTCTCTCTGCTGGTTAACCTTTCCACCGAGTGGCTATTATATTCTTTATTGTCAATGAGGCTCTTAATGTCCCTGAAGTCAAAAACTGATGATAAAGCAGCAGGACTAAGCCATTAATCTCAAGTGTTTTCTGTAGAAACGGTGGCACATTTGGAAACATTCAAATTGAATATGTTCCTTTTGGGGAGTTCTAATGTAGCATTAATCACAATATCCTTTGACATGAAGGAGGGACCATCATTTACATTGTTCTCAACACTTCTTCTCCCATAGTTCCTTAGGCATGAGATGCAGACGTCATAGTCTGTACTGTTTGCTAATGAAAATGTGACCTAAAAGGGCTTTTGTTGCAAGTCAGACAAACAATAAGAAATGTCTAAAGGGATTTGAGTGTACTTTCTGCTTTCTTTATATTTAATTGTGTGAGAACGGGGACTTTTGTAGCAAGAAAAAATAGCCCACCAGAAACTGAAGCTAGTATTACAAAATGTTTTACTGTACTGTATATATTTCTATTTGTCAATATTTTAGCTGATACAGTCAGTATTCACAGCTAATTATTGAAGACACTAAAGAAAATAGTTAGTCAAGGCTTTCCAAGGTGACTTCTAGACTTATATCTTACTTGGATGGCGACATCTGTGGCAACAAATTTGTGTCACTAATAATTGATGCTACACAACTGTCTGTGCATGATTTATTCAGGACAGGGATTAATTAATACATTCAATCAATGAAGCTAATTAAGAACACAGTGGGAGTTTTGCACAGCCAAAACAGCCAGCATGACCAGGCAGAGCTGCTGTATGAGGTGTGTGTGTGTGTGTGTGTGTGTGTGTGTGTGTGTGTGTGTGGGGTCGGGGTGGGGGGTGTGCAAGGGAGAAAATAAGAGAAAATGGTGAGCATTTTCATGTTGATTGCCCCCTCCAGCACATACACACTTCAGAAATAAAGGGGTCATGGGCATGTTGAAGAGCAGAGTGGATAGGCCTCAGATCAAGCACTGGTGTTTCGCTTGGCAGCTTCACTCAGCACTGTCACTCCTACCCATTTATCACTAGGAATGTCATCCTCCCTCTCTCAGTTTTCCTTACTCTCTGCTCTTGCTCTCCACACCCCTCCTTTTTTGCTCCATACCCACACTGTCTCCATCCACAGGGACACGCTGACACTTAAGCACACAAAAAAAATGTGTGACACTGTGCTAGTCGTCTCAACGGAGAGCCATTTCCCAAGCAGCCCGAGCTCCGGCAGGTCGCTCAGAAAAGACGACAACGAAAGAAACAAAGAATCAGGAAAAAGTAGTTCCCCTCCTGTCACTAAAGTGGAACTTTTTTTCACATTCACTTGCACTATGAAAATGGCACACTGAAGCTGCTTCTGTCCCTCCCTGCCTCTTCCTTTCTTTGTCTCATTCTGTCTGCAGCTGAAGAGGGGAAGAATCAGGTGTTCATTTTATGGTGGAGCTGTGCTCCTTGCCTTTAATGTAAGCTGTTTGTGGGCTCATAAGCACTAATTGGAACGTTTGATTAGCGAAGCTGCATGGGTTTTCATGGCCTGCTGGGTGGACTACACAGGAGGAGTTAGTTTGAAGATCAGCTTCACTCTCAGTCAAACATCCCTCTTTGTATTGCCATCTCCTCATCTTTTATGTGTCCTTCTGTGCCATGTAATCTTCCAGTTAGAAATTAAGTTATGATTTTATTATTTTAAATATAGGGCCATTTTTGTAGGGCCATTTTATTATTGTTGTTGTTGTTTTTATTTATTTATGTATTAATTAATTAATAATTTTTTTTATTTATTGCATTGGACCTTATTTCATGACCATTATGCGTATTCCTCCTCCACATTCTCATAACCACAGTACTTTAAAATGAAATGTCATCATCACTTAAATAGACTACATATAAAACAGCAGCAACAAATAGCAATAATAATATCAAATTATTATTTTAGTTTTTTGTCTATGGTTGGATTCATTATCGTTAAGCCAAATATCATTTCTTATTTCTGTTTTTGATTTTGGAGTCTGCTTCTAGACATTTTCTTGGGATGTTTCTTGAGATTCACCACCACATTGTTTTGCTTTTCTATGTAGTTCCATAGTTGATGGCAGTTGTGAAGTGTTGTCTTTTCCACAGTGATTTTGCGTGATTTGCAACATTAATTTTAGATTTACTACTTATTCTATTCCAAAACCAACTCTTTGCTTCTCAGTGCTACGAAATGACAGTTGGATTGTCTTATACGATTACAGCATGGTATTTTATTCTAAACCCAGACTCTTTGGGACGAGAGATGATAGAGAGGGGTATTTCCACACTAATCTTTTTCCTTCTGGCCCCAAATTATTTGTTGAAAACCCTGACACTAAGGCATTTAAGTGGCTCTCCGATGGAATTCACACCCCTACTGTATGTACAGCTCTGAAGACAAATTAACGGGCCTCCCTGGCAGTAACTCAAACACCAATACAGACACACACACACACACACACACACACACACACACACACACACACACACACACACACACACACACACACACACACACTCTTCCTCCCCACTGTGTCTCCCATTAATGAATAGCTGAGCTTCCCTACAGTTTGCACCAGTTTGCTTCAGGTGAGGATTAGCCTGGTCAGCTCCCTTCCGCTCCTCCATCCCTCCCTCCTTCCTAAGGCCCTCTCTTTCCTTTAAAGGAATTCCCTCCCTGTCTCTTCCACTAAGCTTTTGCCAAACAAGGTTTGCTACCCATGGTTAGGGCCCTCCTGAAATTTCTAACCAATGGAATGCTCCCATCCCGATGGCGAGATGCACTGATTGTGTACAGCATGGCAACAAGCATGTCAAGGCATGACCTATTTTTGTTTCGGCTTACTATGAAACATGCCCGTCCCATTCACAAGTGTGCCCAAACCCTCCAGCGTACTCTTATTTAAACACACCACAAAGAGATCCAGCAATTTGTCAGCCATATTAAATGTTTGGGGCTACAAACAGAATAAATAATGTAAGCCTACCGTTACTAGAACCATTCAATCAAAAATGCTCTGGGAGTGAGTGGTGTATTAAGGGTTATTTGTCAAAGGAAGGTGTTGCGCACATCTCATGATTACATTTGGTTTGTACTGGCCTGTGGAATGACTTTGAATTCCAGCAGCTACAGTAGCTCTAGGTTTTAAGTATTCACTTGAGTTGCTTGAGGACATTAATATGAAGTCAATCATGTAGGTTCAGTTCAAAGAGATCCATACATCCTCGGTAAGTGGTATGATGTTTTCAAATTGCATACATTGCATCAATCCTATGGTCCATTAAAGCTTGAATTGCATTTTGTTATATGTTTGAAGTTCCAGGCAGGATAATAGATGCATGGAGTAACACATTTTCATTTACTATTTGTCAGAATATTCTCTCAGATAAGTGAAAAAACAGTAATGCTTTGCAGGTGCCTTCCTAGCATGAGAGCGTTACTGTGGCAACCATTCGTGCAATTGTGGCTGGATGCTGGTGTGTGTTTTTTTTTTTGTTTTTTTTGCCTTACGTTGCTTTCAAGATGTGAACTGACATGCAGTCATCTGTCTCTAATCACATGTCTATTTAAATTCAGAACTAATTCTAATCAGGTGATCTTTTATGTTAGATGAAGAAGTCACATGATCCATTACAGAAAGGTTACTATCAATATATAACTTTGTTCCTCCTGATTTAGCATATATTGGAAGATGGCACATTTTCTTATTATTTATTGTAAAATAGCACATCTCCCACTGTGGTCTGTGTTTGTTGCTGGGTCAGCTAGATACTTAGCTATACCATCGTTCATCTCAAATATTTGTTATCAGCCTCTTTCAGCAAAACCTGCAAAGAATATTGTACAGTTTCTTCCCCTAATTTGATAAAAGTGATTTTGTCAGGTGTCATCCACACCTTTATATACAAATCATAACTAATGCTTACGTAATCATTTTTCTTTAGATCTATTCCAGTGTTATGCTAAACCAGCTTCTCATCATAAAAGCAGTATGCCATATATGCAGTAGGCCTAGGCCAAAATATGCACTATTCAAGAAACAGAACCTAAACAATACCTGGATATCCTAAGGTTCTGAGGGTTATAACTAGACTTGTCTATCCCATAAGGCCACGGGAGCCATTAGTTTTAAAATGCTGCAATGTAAAGAAATGCAGAAAAACTGTAAGCCAAATGGCTTTTTATTTTCAGTAAGAATTGTTACAGGTAGGCTGTGCAAAAAATCGAATGCGATTTTCATGCGCATCTCGTCAGTAAAGCCGCTTCTGGTGATTAGTAGTAAATCTCCAGAACATGCTTGGAGTGGCATTTACTACACAGAGCCGTAGTTCACTGACAAGCTACACAAAATAGCTTTCAAAATCGGCAATGAATCGTCACAATGTGTAGCTTGTCAGTGAAAATCGCATTCGATTTTTTGCCCAGCCCTACTTACAGGTATCAAGAAGGTTGTTTTTTGGTAGTTATTGTATGTTATAGGTAAAAATCATATGGGTGAAATGACAATGACAACATGGCAGCTATGATATAGCTGAATATTGTAAACTTTTTCTGAATGTTCATGCTTTAGGCTTAGCACAAATGTCTTGCTTCTTTAGACAGATCCTCAATCTCCATCAGCTGTTTTCTACGGATGTTTTTACCCCCTAAGGTGTTAAAAAGAAAATTGCATGTAGTAGGGTAGGCAAAATAAGATGTGACCTGTATAATCTTAGTGCAATCACAAAAATCGCAAAACCTACATGACAAACCATCTAAATCAGGACTGCCCAGACTCGGTCCTGGAGGGCCGGTGTCTTGCAGAGTTTAGCTCCAACTTGCCTCAACACACCTGCCTTTAAGTTTCTAGTATGCCTAGTAAGAGCTTGATTAGCTGGTTCAGGTGTGCTTAATTGGGGTTTGAGCTAAACTCTTCAGGACACCGGCCCTCCAGGACAGAGTTTGGGCAGCCCTGATCGAAATGTTGATGTCATGCAGAAAGCAAAACAGCAAAAACTGTCTCTTGTCTTTGCAAGAGTTCTGATAGCATTTTCTCAGACATTGTATAAGATGAATGGTGACAGGATTGAAAGTGCAGTAAGTGCAGTTTAAGCAAGCAAACAGTCAACGTCAGTCTCTGGCATTAGGATCTAAATTATCACAGTCTCTTGATCGCTGGACTCCCATGGTGCGGCACTGAAATCAGGTGTGCCTTTCTCCCCATGGTGTCCTCATTCTCCTGCCTGAAAAACTCTTTTTAAAAACACATTTTGAGTAATTTACCTAAGAGCTCAGCTCCTGCCAGCTGTTGGAAATAGCCTGCAAACTGCCAGGCAAATGCTGGGATGCCACAAATGCGGTTTCGTAAACTTTTTGCTTTGCAGTTCCGGATCGTTGTCAGTGTTGTCATTGTTTGTTGTGGCTTTACGTTTTGTGCTGTGATGTCATCTTTTCACACAGCGACAAAAACAGTTTCTGACAATAATGAGTGAAATCATAACTTGACATTCATCTGACAAATCATCAATTCCTTTCTTTTTTTTTAATTTAGGGTACTATCAGACATAAACTCTATCAGAAACATTTGACATCATTAATAATAATAATAATAATAATAATAATAATAATAATAACTTACATTTAGTCTTTTAGCAGACGCTTTTATCCAAAGCGACTTACAAATGAGGACAATAGAAGCAATCGAAATAGAATAGAAAGTGCTAGAGTTAGAGGGTCAAATAAAGATGGAACAGATGTGTTTTTAGTCGTTTCTTGAAGATGGCTAAGGACTCAGCTGCTCGGATTGAGTTGCGCAGGTCATTCCACCAGGAGGGAACAGTTAATGAAAAAGTCCTTGAAAGTGATTTTGTGCCTCTTTTGAGAAGTCGTTCACTTGCAGAACGCAAGCTTCTAGAGGGCACATAACTCTGAAGTAATGAATTTAGGTAAAGGGTGGTGCCAGAGCCAGTGGTGGTTTTGTAGGCAAACATTAATGCCTTGAATTTTATGCGAGCAGCTACTGGTAGCCAGTGCAAATTAAAACTTAATTAACTT
Organism: Sinocyclocheilus anshuiensis; assembly: GCF_001515605.1. Taxonomy (NCBI): domain Eukaryota; kingdom Metazoa; phylum Chordata; class Actinopteri; order Cypriniformes; family Cyprinidae; genus Sinocyclocheilus; species Sinocyclocheilus anshuiensis. Next base: position 1,091,573 of record NW_015557067.1, read on the forward strand.
AACTTAACTTGTAATATTGCCATGCTTTGTACAGGCCCAACAATATGCAGAACTGTTAGCATGATGTCATAGACTAATAGGAAAATTGACAATTTGGCTTATTTTATACAATTAAAGGAAACTAACAATGTGATCATGCATATACTGTATGGTTAGTTGCCTTTTATTGTTTACATAATCATCTGTTTTTGTTTTTGTTTTTTTCTGCGGTTTGTGACCATAAACCAGAACAGATCTAGACTTTGACGACCCACCAGTGTCCATGTTAGTTATTTTATGTATAAATATAATTAATTGCAAAAAATTATAATAAATACACTAACATTGTATATTTTCACTGATATTACTCAGTATAACTGACTGTTATACCTTGTTGCAGTGCTGTTGTTACCAAATAAAATAAGTCTACTAGTGAAGGCCTATCCTTTTATATCATGGTGCATGACTGAAAAAAAGCCCCATGGTCCTTTTTAGTCCAACTAATGTGTAGTATTAGCAGTGGTAACTGCCACGCATATGAAAGTTATTATATTTAAAATGCTGGACATTGTCATGCATGCTCTCACCCGAAGCACTTGCGTCCAGTCTTCAAGCTGTCATCAAACAATGCTGTTTCATATGTTCCCGATATGCATACCCAAAACAGCTCTTCTCACATCTAAAGCACAAATGCGGCCATGCAGTGCCAGCATGTTTCTCCATTCCTTTAAAGTCATTATCTTGTTAACATTTGAATGCCTCTGGGGTAGACACAGAGAAACCCTCTGCTTGGGGTTCCTGCCACTACTGGGAATGCAGACGTGCTAGAAATTCACCAAAAGCACTCCAAGGATTACAAAGCCATCCAGATGAAAAAGTAACCCTGTCCGACACTTTTCAAGGACTAGCCCTTCTCTAATGTTGATCTGCTTGTGTAGTGTGTGACAACGTTAGGGAACCCAAATCATTTCTCAAGTCTTTGTTTGGTTCTCACTAATTTCTACTATTACAAAAGAAAAAGAAAAAAGGATCTACACAGGGACCGCCTTGAATGTCCTTTTAGCACACACTCACACCTGAAAGAAGATATATGTGTGTGTGTGTGTGTGTGTGTGTGTGTGTGTGTGAATCTGTGTGTGAAGAAAGAAGCTAGGCTACCACCTCCATTAAAACACAGGACAAAGGAAAGACACTCAGAGGGAGTGTGTGTGTGAAGGCGAGCGGATGACACGCTCACTGCACAAATGAAAGAGGGAAGAGGTGCTGACAAAATGTGCATTATTATATATATATATATAATTGTGCTAAATCATATTGCACTCTACGGCATTGTTAGAAAAGTGGCACATGGTATTGTTTCATATACTTAACCGATTTTTACTCACATTTGGCACTCGGCGAGTGTTAATTTTAGGCCCTGTATTTATATAATGCTATATATTAATGTTTGACCGCCTCCTTTTAAAAAATATATATATATTTTCAATGCACTATATTCTTTTGGACTTGTTCATGGAATATACATTTAAAATTTTTCTGAAGATTGTGAAAACAGATTTTTCACTTTGACGTCCACTCTATTCATTTATTATTGTAGAAAATGTGAAAACACACAATTTTGTACCTCCTTTTTGTGAAAAATTCACTGGCCATAAATATATATATATATA
>NW_015557067.1:1093244-1098769 GCF_001515605.1 Sinocyclocheilus anshuiensis
TATGTGCATTATTATATATATATATATAATTGTGCTAAATCATATTGCACTCTACGGCATTGTTAGAAAAGTGGCACATGGTATTGTTTCATATACTTAACCGATTTTTACTCACATTTGGCACTCGGCGAGTGTTAATTTTAGGCCCTGTATTTATATAATGCTATATATTAATGTTTGACCGCCTCCTTTTAAAAAATATATATATATTTTCAATGCACTATATTCTTTTGGACTTGTTCATGGAATATACATTTAAAATTTTTCTGAAGATTGTGAAAACAGATTTTTCACTTTGACGTCCACCCTGCTCCTCTGTTCAGCACTGCTCTATGCTGTGTAAATAAAAGGGAGAGTGCTTTAAAAGTGGTATGACACAGTCCTATATTTTCTTCCCTGTTAAGTTCTTTTGATGCTAACTTCTTCCGCTGCGTGGGACCAGCAATGACAGAGGTGATCTCTTAATATGTGTACTAAGTGATCCTCTACCCTTGAATACATGCATTTCCTCTTCAGGTGATTGCAGGAGTTTATCTGGAGTCCCTTCGTTTGTATAGCTGGTCCCCTATGTATTTATTTATCTGTTTCCTACAGTGCTGTATTACCTGTCCAATTCTGTGGCCAGCTCATCCATCACTACTGCAGGCTGGGTCGGGCCTCTACGTGAGAGCACCCGGTCATGCAACACACACACACATGCTGCCAGCCACTCATGAATACATTTTTCACTACTGTGCTCCTGCATTATGCCCAGCCCCATGTTCTGTCATTTTCCTTGTGTCCTATCACTGTTTCCTGCTGCCCCACGACTGTAGAAAAAAAAAAGAAGAGGTGTACAGGAATGCACACATGTGCTTACACATACTGTATCAAACAGAGAGATATCCAGCAAGGGTTCCCGAATGGAATAAAGTTTTTCCTCACCTGAATTGAGATAGTGTACTTATGTCTTACCATATTTCGTTGCATTAAATATAATAATAATATGAGTAACTCCTCTATTTATTTACTCGCCATGTTTCTCTCATTTGGTGCTTGGCGAGTTCATTTTCTTCCCAGCGTCTGGTCCAGCATTGTGAATCATCCATAGTTTCACTATTGTCTTTTTTAATTATGCATTGTTATTAAGTTATTTATTCAGTTATTTATATTAGCCTTTTTTTGCCTCATGCTTGCTGCCAGTAATGCAAAGCCTGAAATAGGTTTGCTGCGGCAGCACACAGATGCGGAAATGTGAAAATCAATTTCCCCCACTTCATTGTCGGGGAGAAGAGGAAAAATAGTTTATTTGGCGACTCCTTTAAGGTAGCAATATTATTATTATGCAAATACCTGCAGAGCAGAGAGTCATTATTTTTGATTGAGTTTGCTTTTCTAGATGAGCAAATCAGTGGTAATTGTGTACTCAGGCTTGGCACACAACAGGTCTATCACAGGCAGTGTCACAAGTTCACATTACCATGATGTATGGAGAAAAAGAGACTTGTGTGACTTACAAACACACACATGGGATTGTCACCACACAAATTTCTACTGTAATTCTGGAAGTCCTCATACTGTGGATTCTAGTTTAATAACGGAGAGGGATTAATTTAGCTTATCAAGAATGAATACCGCCTAAAGTCAAGGCGACTCCTCTGAAGTCTTTATTATTTGCTATTACTACATCTCTTTTCAGAGCCCTTTTCGAACACACACACACACACACACACACACACACACACACACACACACACACACACACACAGGTTTGTTTTTGTGAAAAGTGGGGACATCCCATAGGCATAATGGTTTTCATACTGTACAGACCGTATATTCTATTGCCCTACCCCTAAACCTACCCCTTACAGGAAACTTTGTGCTATTTCAGATTTTCAATACACTCCATTCTGTGTGATTTATAAGCGTTTTGAAAAGTGGGGACATGGGGTAATGTCCTGAAAAGTCACCTTCTCCTCGTAATACCTATGTTATACCCTTGTCATTATACAAATTTATGTCCTCATTTGTCACAAAAACGCGCACACACTCACGCACACGATCTCCTTATAATACCTATGTCATACCTTTGTCATTATACAAATTTATGTCCTCATTTGTCACAAAAACGCGCGCGCACACACACACACACACACACACACACATACACACACTCCTAAATATTTGTGTCTCAGCCAAGCCTTTGGGTCTGGAATTTCAATAGCAAACATTTTTTTCATTTTGCTTTTTTCTCTTGCTATCGAAGCAAGTCTGATTGGACCCCTGCTAAGGAGGTCTGACAATGCTGCAACATGTGCAGATGTGATATTAATTAATAAGGAATGCATAAAAAAAAATCTGTGGATACAATTTATTTTAAGGTGTTCCTGTTTCAGAGCAAATTACACATACAAGTACTGAGTAATATTAATTATCACGTACTTACTATAGGTTTAGGGTTACTTACATGTAATTATGTGCAATTGTACTGTTACTACTATAGTAAGTACTTGTAACATATAACATGAACACTGTAAAATAAAGTGTTTCCAAATTTATTAAACTAATTGCATGTTTATCATAGTACATAAAAGGGGGGACACTAGGTCAGCGGAACATATTCTAAGTATAACCCATTGTTTGGCTAATGTCAGCAACTCCATTTACTAGACTGTAATTATCTGTAATAGCTGGGAGTTTGGAGCTCACTTGTTAGTGTTTAGAGATCTGCCGCTTTGCTCTGACATACAGAACAACAGAGATGACTCTGGCCTTTAATTAATACTGTGTGAAAGGCAGAGAGGGAGTTGTATTTTTTTTAGAGTAATACCAGGGACTCTCTGTCTCGAGTTGTTCTTGGGAATTTTTTTTTTTTTTTGTGCTCTGGTGGTACCCCTGCCCGACCTCTCTAACAGCCAATCAACAGCTTCACTCCTTCTGCCTCTTATTTCATATTTTCACCCTAGCAACAGTCCTGATCAGCAGCAGCTGGCAAGGCTTTTAATGCTCGTACATATTTCTAACTTTCATATTTCTCTCTCTTTTTTTTTTTACACCCCTCCTATTTCTATGCATCTTTCATTGACTGGTTCTTTCCTCTTTACTTGATTTCTTTAGGTTATCAATATTATTTGCCCGTTTGTGTATCAATCACTTAAGCAAAGCACTATTTTTTAAGCACTCTATTAATAGCAGAAAAATTAATGTTCATCCCATACTGCTCGATTTGCCTCATGGATCATGGTATTGTGTGCATTTTGACTGAATTGGTTGTGACAGGAGTATTATCGACAGCAACAGGAGATATGGGCTTATGAGATCCTGTTCCCTCAGGGAGGTGTCTAAAGCCAAGTGTTTCTGACTCCAGTGGTCATATGGTTTTCCTTTTCCATTTAAAAACTTTTTTCACAAATAATATAAACATACTTTTTTAAACTTGTCCTATGACATTCATTTGATGCACATGGAATTTGAAACTCTGTAAAGTTGCTTTGAAACAATGCGTATTGTGAAAAGTGTTATACAAATAAATTGACGCCTTTAATTTGGTGTGTATTATCTAGAGACATTTTATTTCACCAAATCCTTTGAGGGATATAAATCAATGAATTGCACAAATTGGACTTTCTGAGAACAGTCTAAATTTGGACAAATTCTGTCTATAGGGAGTACTGCAGAAATAAATAAAATAAATAAATATAATAAAATAAAATAAAATAAAATAAAAGTTTAGTATAGGGACCAATTTTCACTGTTAATTAGCTTATTAGAATGCTTATTATTAACATATTGGCTGTTTATTAGTACTTATAAAACACATATTGTGCATGACCATATTGTACATCCCTAATCCTACCTAAATACCTAAACTTAACAACTACCTTAATCACAATTAATAAACAGCAAATTAGGTGTTTATTGAGGCAAAAGTTGTAGTTAATGGTTTGTTAATAACGAGAATTGGACCTTAAAATAAAGTGTGACCGTTTGTTTTTCTTTTCTTTTCCCAGTGCAAATATATTTTATACATTTTAATAGGATAAATACACAAAATGCTAATTAAATTTAAATAACTTTTATTGTCGGTTTCCCATCACTATAATCTTGGGTATATACAAGTAAATACTACTTGTATCTGCAGGATCTGTTGTTTCACATTTCACAATTTTGATTATGTTTTAAAAAAGTTTTTTATTTTCATATTTGGATATGTACTGTACTTATTACGACTATAAGCTTTAATGTCATAATTTTACTGAATTTGAATTAGAATATTATGATCCAAAACCAGTCAAACTGGAAAAAATAGCTGTGTAGGTACAGACCACATTTTACAATAAAATAATATGATACTATATATTTAATTCAGGTCCTCAAAGCCCGCTGGCTAGTTCAAAAGTCAAAGAAACCCAGATACATATAGTAGTAATATTTCAGCATGAATACCTATTTCCTCATATTTTTCATGCTTGGAGGTTGATTTAGTGCTCGCAGATAGACACCCCCATGTGAAACATTTAATTGTCAACATTTATCTGTATAAAAATGAAATACACCCCACTTTTATCTGCTTCTGAGATAATGACACCAAGTAATAAATATGAGTTCCTACCTACTTGCTGTTTAAGGCTTATTTAACTTGGCTCAACTATTCTGGCTAGATGGTTTAAAAATCATATTTAGTTTGGCTCATTTTGCCTTACATTTAAGCAATTGGCACACATTAAAAGTGTAATGTTGTGTGCAATGTGCCGTTTATTACTCAAAACAAGAAGACTTTTGTTTGTGAGACAATAAATCATACCGGATTCTCTAAATGAGCATGTAGGCTGTGTTTTCCTGTGCTATTGTTTTAATAATGTGGTGGATAAAAAGAAGGAAGGCAATTATGGAAGAGTGTGAAGTCTCAGAAGTATAGAGTACTGACGTCAACAGCTGTTTCGAGATGGTGCTTGGTAGCTTTAGTCAGACATAAAGCTTTGAGCCAAGAAGCTAGTAGGGTAAAAGAAAGTTGAACACAGGGACACATAAAAGATGTTATGTCTCTCTGCTCTTTGATGCTTTTTTTAAATCCTTTTTTATATGTATTTTGACTACATGTACTGTACAATTCAATGCGTGGATTCGACCCTTTTAAAAGGTAAATTGCCAGTCACGTTACTAAAGAATGTCACCTAAATGACAGAAAGCTACAATTACAGCATCGACCTGAAGCTTGAGGCATTTAAACTCTTAGCGTAGTGCATAGTAGAAAATTCTCAAATCTTGATGTAGTAAAGCACAGCCATCAGTTAATAACCAAGTAGTGGCCTGAGACCAAAAGAAGGCCACCTCTCTTTTAAGAATGTACATGAAATGCTGTTCCAAGTCACAGCCAAACCCTAATTGTAAGGAACAAAGTTTCATTGTCATGGGAAACCAATTCCGACTCAATTATCTCAACTCCCTGCTGCTTATTCCCTCTGTTGTGGTCGATCAAGTAACCCTATGAGGTCTCTCTCATCTGAAGGGGAGAAAAATAATAATCATATGTATATATATATATA
>NW_015557067.1:1098779-1114632 GCF_001515605.1 Sinocyclocheilus anshuiensis
TGACTATATGGTATATGTTCAATTCACACCACCTGCACAATGGGTGAGACTGTTCTCCCAGCTGGATTTAATTTTCATATTCTCATTGTTAATGATCTCCAGCCACTTGAAGGTTGAAGTGTGGCTTCAGAAAAAGAGCATAAGAAAAGGGAAGTTACCTAAGCCGGTCACTAATAAAATTGAAGCATAGGTGTCAGCAGTTGTGTCCAGGTCTTACTTACATTGTTGGGTCTCTGTAGCCTGTGTCAGTTAATTAAGCACACCTTGAAAAAGTCAGGAAAAAATTATCCTGTTCATGAGCATGCAAAGCGCCTAGACTTATTCTGTCATGCCAAAAAAGAATATGTTGGCGTAGACAGTTAAGCAGCTGGAAACATGACAAACTAGTCACACTTGACAGAAGTGAGGTAGTGCATAAGTGGAGTCCTCATTGTGTTGCAGTCAACGCTGTTTCCCAGTTTCAAGGTTTGAAGGTCAAAATTAAAATTTGTGTTGTATTTCAGTGCTCTTAATTTCTCTTACTGTCTAAATTATCTCATATACCAGCGGCAACTGTATTTACTTGGCCCAAAAAAAAAGTACAATATGTCTTATAAACTGGCTTCTTTGTTACTCTATTTTGGGCAGACGATAATGCGTTTGTCTCATAATAATTTCTGGCTAAGTGCTAATGGCTCTATTGATGGCATTAATACACTGCTTTGACACATCATTACTCACTTAACTACTTGACCTGGAACAAATGCTGAGAGCTCCTCTACATGGAAAAATGCCACAAACTGTATGTGATATCAACAATAACTTTTTGATTGATTGTATCACTGTTATCTTGTTTTGCTTGTCTGTTCATTTTGAGGGTACATTTAACTTGAACAAAATCTATCATATCTACATATCTATATTATATATTCAGATTTTTGTTGTTGTTTATCCAAAATTTCAAATAGGTTTTGCAGCTATAATTTACTTATTCATTTCCCAACTTCCTTCCTCATAGGAGGGGAAGGCTAAAGGAGGTCACACTGTCAGACTCAGAACTCTCTCTCACTCTCTGAGATTAAAATTTAACCAGCGCTCATGTCACCGCTGTTGGTTTTTGCCGAGTGGCTGGCCAATACCCTAGGGAGGATAGCGCTTGTCTGAGGAGACCTGAACAAGCGAGGTTAAACCGTGTCATCCACCCCTCGCCTCATCCGCTCTGACAGTGGATGAGGGGTGCCGGCTGACCCGACCAGTGCCACATTAATTATGGCAATAATCACTCAGTGAGCCAGCTATCCTCAAATGCAGCCCTGCCAGACTTTGTGACTTGTTGCCAGTAAAACCAAAATATTTGCATACAATGCCTAAAATTGCCATAGTGTTTTGATTTATTTACCTTAATATGCCCCCGATCCTTCTACGCACAGTAAAATCTCTCTAGATTGACAAATGGAACCATAAATTTGTGTTTTTGTGGCCCCACACAAACCCAGACACAATCTTAGCATTTAGGGCAAGGATTTTTTTAAAGGTCATGCAAGCGGTACCTTTGATTTTCATGGCACATGCGATGAGGTATGGGTAGAACAACCATATAATTCCTTTCTATTTTTCGTTTCTTGAATTATGACAGGCAGAACATGAGCAAAGGCACAATGAGTTGAGTGGAGCTCTGACCATTGGTCTTTGCATTGTTCTCTATAAAAGCCTATTATCGTGTCCATTTATTCAGAAGCTGTAGTCACACCCATGCACATACCTCAACACAGAACTTGTGCTCATATACCCTTTTTCACTGACTTTATGTAATATACTGAGCAGTATAAATAGCCTCTGACATTTGCAGAAATTGTGGTCAAATTAGTAGTGCCTGTCTACACTAGTGAGTGCTGATGTTCTTGATGCTTTTTGCATTGAGGACTTTTAGTAAATGTCCTACTGTATAGTTTTATCATCCTCTATTGGCGCCTTTTTAAAAGGCACACTGGCAGCCCAAAAAAAAAACAATATTCAATACAGTTCATCACATAATAGACTGAGATGGCAACAACTCAGGAACACATTTGTTCCAGTGCTTTAAAATTCAACACAAGTGTTCAGTCATCAATTCTCTCCTCTCTGCTTAAATTAACAGAAGAAAAACGAGATGTATATAATATAAGAAGGAAAAAAAAGAATAAATAAATAAATTGAGGTGAAGTCAGTGGCTGAAACCCCAGGATATAACCCTGAGTGTGTGCATGCATTATAGCAGTGAGGCCAGTGAATTTAGATGAGGCATTTATTTCTCTGTCGCTGGAGGGCTCACTCAGTCCATATCAATAATGCAGTGCTCTTTTGAAATGGATTGTTGTAACATACCTTTATTACCACAAACCGAATAAGGCAGTGTTCTCACTCAATGTTTGCCATAGAGTTTGTGGGTTTAGTCAGACATCACCCCTTTGTTTCCTTTCAAACCACAAGGTCAGATTTTTGGCGCTGCATGTTAGTGAAGAGATGATAGGCTACTGTCGTGAATGCGAAAGATGAATTTGCTCAACCACATTAGTCGTTGAATGAACTCTTAATAGACTTTCGATTTTCCTCTCTCATCAGTCTTTCTATAAAACATTGCCATTCAGTTCACCTTTGTTGCCTACCAAATGCTTTAAGGTCCATTTTCTTGGGCATTGGAGTGCAGGTAGTACCATCAGAAGGCATGTAACCTAAGGGTCAACGATTCAAATTTTAATAAATAAATAAATACATTTGTTTATAGACTTGCTGTGCCTCCTGCTGTGAATGTAGTTTCCAAAGGTAGTGACACCATTCGCATTGTACTGGCCCTTGACATTTCATCACTTCACACTTATGTTACGAATGTTGATAGATAGCAACATCTTAATCAAAATGAAATTAGAACTTGAAATGAGAAAGTTTTAATGAGCACAAGGATTTGTTGACTAAAACGATGAGTTTTAATAATAATAATAATAAAACTAAACTAAGGACAGTTTTTGGTAACAAATAACACAGATTACTTTATGATATCAGTAAGAAAGAATAAATCAATAAATCAATCAATCAATAAGACACTTGGCTTTAATAATTAATATGATAATAATACATTTTAAGAACAGGGTTTCTTAAACTGGGGTTTGCTAATCCCTGGGGTTTGAGAGGGAAGTGTGGGGAGTTAATGAAAAGCTAATAATTTATTAAATCAATATTTAAAAATAAATTAATAAATACATTTAAAATAAAAATGAGACTACAAAAAATAAATAAATACATAAATAAATATAAATGTTTACCTACATGTCATGTGAGCATTAACCAACATCAGACAACTGTGAACATTGTTAAAATAATTATTGTGTGCATTTCGTTAACAAACATAATAATAGTAGTAGTAGTAGTAATAAAACAGAGAATAAACAAAAGAAAGTAACATCAAGATTTTAGGTTCAAATGTACTGTATAAGAATGTATAATAAGAAGGTAGTGTTTGAGTAGTGTAAAATGTCATTTTATTTATTTATTTTTTTTTAACAAAGTTATTCATGTTGTGTAACATTTCTGAAGCGTAAATAATAAAGTAAAAATATTCCTTATAGTCTGTCAATTAATATGAGTTCATTAAGGCTACTGTACATGCATGATAAATATAAAAGAATTGGCAAAAAAAAGAAGGGGATGAAGTATAGCATGTCTCACCACAGGACCTGTCGACTTCCCAAAAACTTATGTCAGCTACACTTTTATAATTTATTTTAAATATCAGCATCTTGAAAAATTTACTTTTTCAGAAACTGTTAGCGATTCAACATCATTACTAAGAACTGAATAACTAACATGTCAAACGAAATAATTGATCATAGTGTACTGTACCTGATGCAAGCCTTTGCAATGGGGACTTGAATTTTCTTTTTGAGGAGTTACAGTGAACGGTTTCATGATAATACCTCACAGATATTGCTCCCAGCCTCTTGAAACACCTGAAATATGCTGTATCAGTGAGGCCATCTGTAATGATTCGAGTTGGTAGTGATGGTGCGTTTGCAGCAGGCTTCGACGGATTCTCTTACAGGGGTCAGCTGTCTAACTATGGATTCTCTCATGAACAAACAAACAAACACACACACACACACAAAAAGACCTGCTAATACTTTGCAAAAACAAGAACATCCTCCTTTTTCTGTCCCAAACATGCTCTCTCACTCTTTCTCCCATAAACACAAGCTCACATTCATACACTCTAAAGCACAATAATACACTTAGTGACACACATTTATGCATTCATGCACATAAACAGATACACACACACATACACACCGGCAAGTGATGGTGACATCTGGAGTGTTTCTGCCTGACTGGTACTAGATTCCCAGCGTGACTGACTCTGTAAGCGCTTAAAGCCAGCCTTCTCTTCACTCCTTCATCCTGTCTATCAATAAAATAAATATATAATGAACTTTCCGTGCATTAGACCAACTGTGTGTGATAATCCCATGTAACGCTTAGGTTAGTGAACCCTTTAATAGGTCGATCTGATTAAGGCACAAGCTGTTGATTGGACAAATGCCATGTCACCTTCAATTACATGGGTGTGGGTGAACTGTACTGCCGTCCTGCTTTTGTGTGATTGTGTGTGTTACAAAGGGACTCTGTATTATCGTGACACTTCTGCCTCTATGAATGGTCTCTTTGTGTTCTTAATAGTGCTTATGCATTAACGGCCTTGGGTTAAGGAGACCACATTCAGCTATTACATTTAGTCACATCTGCTAGGGCAATGTGACTTTATATTATGTGAGAAATGCAATTTCCATCTGCTTTGGAGTAGTTTGGAGTAGTTTCTTGTTGTCATGATATTCCACTGTTGGTATTTTGCTCTTTTACTTGTTTAGCCTTTGACCTCATGAACCACTTCTATAAGTTGAGTATGAAACAAATGACTTATCTTTGTTGTATTGTATTGCTGAGAGCCTGATTTGTTATTACATGTCGTCTCAGCAACAACGCCTGAGAGGAATGAAAATGGGATCCTTTCAAAATGTCATTAAAAAATCATTATTGGCTTACTTTGACCTTTCTTTGAGTAACCATGCCTCTGTGCTTAATTTGGCATACATAATTGATGGAGGCCCATCCACATTTGGAGAAAAACTTCCACTCTCAATCTCTGTCAGTCACTTACACGTGAAACACATGCAGGACTGACAACATTGTTGTTTAATTCTTTCACAATAAAGGGGATTATTAACCTCTATGCTTTTATGTGCAATAATTTTGTTTTCTTATTCTGATTTCAGTTTTGTAAAAACACTTTTTTTTGTCACACAGAAAATGCATCTCATTATATTTGTTATATAATTATTGTTTCTATGAAAATTACCTCAATTTTTGTAATGTAACACAGAGAGGCTTGAAGACGAAAATCAAGTTTCTTTATGCATCTTTCATCAAAATTCTTCTTGGAGGACAGTTGTCTTTAGACTTTTAGAATCCTTCAGTGAATTTAATTTATTTCACTTCTAATCAAATCTCACATCTAAACATATAAACATAAAGATTAGTACTTCTTTTTGTTTTGTTTTTTTTGGTTCATATGATCTTATAATAATAATAATAATAATAATAAATCTGTTATCAAAATGTCACAAGCCTTTTTTAATAAAATTCCCTCAGCTGATTTATCTAGATTATAAAAAAATATATAAATGTCAATTTTCTAGGCCAATTTCTATATCATTTTAGAATAATGCTGCATTATTAAAGTTATTTAAGCAATATTTACTATCTTTTTTATTTAACTTGTTCATTATTCATGCAGCTTTTATGACCTCATATAAATTGCTAGACTATGTGGAATATTTATACATTTAGAAATAAAATTTTCACATCACAGAACCATTTAAAATTTAAAATTAAATTGAAAATATAAACGTTGCCTTGCGTACATTTATAAAAAAAAAAAATTGTGAAGTAAAAAAAAATATATACAAGGTGATATACATTATGTGTCAACTACCAATTTATTAAAATTATTTTTTTCACACCCAAAACAGTAGCAGTTTCTATTACCGTGATACACATCATCATCATCATCATCATCATCATTATTATTATTTACTATATGTATTAAAGGAAATATATTTTCCCTCCTCCGTGTTGTAATGTTCTGTAGCAATTACTGCAAGATAAACCAAAGCTAGTAAGTGCGCTGTAGTGGCATACATTTAGATCACTGTTGAGTCACAATTACATCTATTTAATAGAGAAAATAAGAGGAGAAAAACGAAACATGGCTAGATTAGTGGAGCTAAATCAGCATTACGGTCATCACAGACTGAGACTCCCCCCTCATTAGAGACACTGCAGCACTTAGATGCCAGTAAAGTAGGTATGCCATAACCATGTCTCCCAACTTTCTTCTAATTGAGATATCAATAATTAACAGAGTAATATACTATCTGAATAAATCATGTGAAATGCCGCCCCAAAACTCTTGCAAGAAAGTCTTACAAACATTTATTCCTCTGACTGGCAGAACGAACAAGGTACACAATCCAAAATTAACTGTTTTTATTTTCTTAACTTTTTCTTTTGTTTCAATGGATGTGTTCTTAAAGGCTTAGCAATCATCAGGTGGTTTTGCAAGGGAACAGATTGTTTTTTTTTTATCCACAAACTGTGAGTATTTTACGTCTTTTTTCCCAAATAACTCTTTACTCAGCATTGCAATCAGTCTTAAGAGCAATCATGTATACTCACTGTACTCAAATCTCTCTAAAAAAAAAGTGTTGTTGTTTTTTTCCTTCTCAAGTGGGACATTGTGAACAACTGTGATAAAATCACTCTCTACTTGATACTGTCTACTCTATACTGTGATCAAATCTCTATATGACAAACTTTTTTTTGTTATTAAAATGACAAAATACATGGTTGAATGTGTGTATTATTATGATGATAATAATAATAATAATAAATTGTATTTAATAATAAATTAATGTTATTTACAATTGCATTGTATGATATTTTATCAATAATATTATTTTAGTAATACATGCATTTTTATCTGAGAATATTAATGTCCCTGACATTTTGACACACTTACAAATACAGCATTGATGTTGGCAACTTGCAATATATTGTAAGTGTTCTTCCCTCATTCTTATTTTATTGCTTTTTCAGTGCACACAACTAATTAAATTATTTCCCATGCACTACAAAATATTAGATCCAGAATTTTAGCATCACAACTTCACCCCTTACATGCATCTAATTTCCTCAAAGTTTATATATCGAAATAAATTTGCAGTAGGAGGTCGTCTTAATAAGTGGCTAAAAGCAGTGCTTGATTATAGAATTAGGATAGATGAGTTTGAATCAGTCCATTGATTTGCCCCCTAACGATTGTTGCAAAGATAGAACTTTTAATTGTAAAGAAATTACCTTTTAACAGATTTGTTATTTTATCATTAGTTTTTCATTATGATGCTTAAATACGAATTTAAACCTTCTACATCAGAAATATTACAATTATTACTGTAGAGTTATAAAAATTAATGCTAAATGAATAAATGTAAATATACCCATCCTGCACTAGATCTAGTGTGGACATATTTATTAACATTACATTATTATTATTATTATTATTATTATTATTATTATTTAAAAGCAGATGTGGATTCCATCAGTTGTGAGATGACTGTTGTTATGAACTGTACATATGAGGATACATGAGGAGAGTATTCAGACAAGCTTATTTGCACTATGCAATAATTTAACAAGTCCCAAAGTATCTTTTAACCGTCTCTGGAAAGGTTTAAGAAGTTCCCAATGATGTCCCCTTTCATTTTTTTTCGTCTTTTTCTTGCCCGATGCCATCCCTTCATAGCTTGTTCCAAATGTCAAGTGCTTTGTCTTCTGCTGCCTTGATGACAGCAGCAATTAGTCTATGCATGCTTCATTAACACTCCATTTTTAATCAGAATTAAAAGTGTGAGGGGAGAAAACACACACACACATGCATGTGCGCACACATACTTTGCATACATACACTACAAACACACACATTTTAAAAGCATACCCCATGCTGTTCCTTAACCTCTCTGTGCCCAAACCTATCAAGTTAGGCAGCTATTATAAGGTTTGATGTGTCCAGTAATGTGGCCATTTGATTCCTTTTTTTCTTTTTCCTTTTTTTTTAAATAATTAAATAATATAGTTAATCACTTTGAGATTCACTTCTCAATGATGATTCATACGCAAGTTATTGGGTTTGACATAGAAGGGTGTGATTTTATTGTTGGGCAGCTTTCTCTGCCGATGTGAGGGAGGAAGAAAACGGAGGGGGAGAGAGAGATTGAAGAGGAGAAGAAGGAGAACATGAATAGCACTCGACCGTGGCTTTGACCTTGTTAAAAGAGAACAAGGATTTTTGGGTGCACTCCATCGTAGCAACACACTCAGCAAAGAGCAAAGATTGGAAAGGCTATCTGGCTTTGTCACTTTTCATTAACCTCATGCCCTTCCCTCTACTGGAGGTAGACACACACTTTTCTCTTCCTCTCTCTCTATCCTTTATTTCCTTCTGTTTTTATTTCTGTTACCTACACACCAAACACTCATCCGCAGGGTCACGCTGTTTTGTAGGGAATTATTTAAAGTAGCTCATGCATTATGCTCTTTAGCGTGGGATGTCTAAAGAAATCTTCACGCAGACCATGTGATACTACAAGCTGCTGTAAGTGAACATAAATATATTTAATTGATCTATAAACAGTATTTGTAAACCTCCATGATGTAGTCTTCTGTCTCAAAAAAAAAAACAAAAAAACATTTGTGACCCTGGAGCACAAAACCAGTCTTGAGTCGCTGGGATATATTTGTAGCAATAGCCAAAACAACATTGTATGGGTCAAAATTATCGATTTTTCTTTTATGCCAAAAATCATTAGGATATTGAGTAAAGATCATGTTCCATGAAGATATTTTGTACATTTCCTACTGTAAATATATCAAAACTTAATTTTTGATTAGTAATATGCATTGCTAAGAACTTCATTTGGACAACTTTAAGGGTGATTTTCTCAATATTTAGATTTGTTTGAACCCTCAGATTCCAGATGTTCAAATAGTTGTATCTTGGCCAAATATTGTCCGATCCTAACAAACCATACATCAATGCAAAGCTTATTTATTCAGCGTTCAGATGATGTATAAATCTCAATTTCAAAAAATTGACCCTTATGACTGGTTTTGTGGTCCATGGTCACATTTACATCTCACCATTTACAGATTAATACATCTTGATCATATTGTGGTAAACAGAGAGACAGAGGGATGATTCATTTATTTACTTTTTTTAAACTGTGCCTATAGAATATAATTTCAAATTTACAAAACAAAAATTTTAAGATAGTAATACGATTAAAAAGTTTGGATTTATTTCTATTTTAAGTTTATGTAATTTTAAAATAATTAGAAATTAGATTATTGGTTCATGTGTTTTAGAATATCAACTACCTCATTTGCTTGTCATTGTTTTTTTTGTTTTTTTTCTTAAAGTTCTCATCACTCGTAACACCTTAAGGTTTTACAAATCCACTGTAGCCTGCTGGTGATTAAAGAAATAATGAGGAATGACTTGCTGTGCTATGATTGGGAATGTCATTTGCTGCTTGAATGGAAATCACATACCATCAGAGAGGCTTTATCAAACGGCTTACATATTTTAAAATAAAAATATTTTTTATTATTCTGGCATCCCCTTAAAAAATGCATGGCAAGATTTATAAATGAAGAAAAAAAGTGTATTTAACAGAGCTATTTGGACAGCAGTTGACGCCCGTTTTATTTAGATTATTCTTCTGATGATTATGCTTGTGATTATTTTGTCTGCATTTTTCTATATTAAATGCTCCTGTGTAATGGTTCACCTTCTCCAGCTGTCTCCTGCATTTTTTTAAATGCTGTAAACAGCATTTAATAAATATATTCTCAACATATTTTTCTTTAATGGCTCTAAAAGTCCTGCATCTTCAATGTATCCCAGGCGCGACCACAACAGCTTGACGTTGTCTAATTTGGCACAGTCTCCCTGCTGCACTAATAGTATTAAGGCTTTCCTCTGTGTATACATATCCTTTCAAGTACAATTTTAGCTGCATTATTTGTGTCCCCTTCAAAAACCGCTCTTGAGAAATTTTGTTTATTGTCCCCCCCAACTGTTAGATGATATTTACGCCCCTGATAACAGCCGTTTCTTTTGTTCGACTGAAATTTTATGTAGCCATATCCTTTTGTCCTTTAAACTCCTTTTTCTTTCTTTCTTTCTTTCTTTCTTTCTTTCTTTCTTTCTATTTGTGGTGTGTGTGTGATGTTAAAATGTATAAAATAATATTTTAGGTAATATGAAGAGTAGTCAACTTAACACATTAATTTAATATTACTTTAGTAACTACCGGTAATTCAAAATAATAAAAAATAAATATTTGATCAAAAAATAGTTTTCCTATTATCAACGCAATTATTTAAATACCACCTAAATGCAAAGGCATGCTTTTGCAAATTAGTTTTGTAGCTGGTTAGACAGTTAGTCCTGCTACTACACACAGAGTGATTTAATGACACCACACTTATCAAAAAAGACAGAGTTGTTCATACAGTTTTTTAAAGCAGCTAGATGCAGGTGTCTCAAAACTACTTTGTTTATTTGTCAGTTTAACTATTGTTAATTTGACAGTGTCTGAAAACGTGGTGCGAGACAAAAGACTTCAGGCTGGCTCAAGGACAAACAATTAAAAAAGATAACACAAAATGAATGCGAGAATGCATTCTGTGTGAATGGCCCCTAGGTGAACAATATGTAAGGGATAATGCACAATCATCTGGTCATTATCGCAAAATAAACCCCGGTAGGGTGATTAAACGCAAAGCCAATCACAATAAAATATTCCAGAGAGCTGTGTAATAAACAGGCAGTATACTCTACTGTTTTATAAAGCCACTTTTTGTATGTCTATTTACATACCTAAATAAATTACACTTTTTGTATGCTTTACACATTACTCACAGTAAGTAGATAAATAGGTAAATAAATAAATAAACATATTATTTATGATTAATTTGAACCCTGATGAAGAAATAAAAGGGCTAAGTTAATTGTACCCTTTATGTGGGGAATTGTAGATTTGTGCATGACTTCTGTGCATCTGCGGTCGAAGCATCTGTCTGTGTCACCAGTATGTGACCCCGCGTTACAGACATTTCTCGAGAGTGAGCTTTCACTCTTAATGAAATTTGAATGAAATTTCATGTAAATGACTGTGCTAATGATGTTAGCACAGGCGCTATGCATCCCTTCTGCAATTTCATCTCTCCAGACAGACATTGATGCAGCCCACTCTCCCACTTTAATGATAGAGCACAGAGCAAATATAATCACACATGCCCCAACATCCCGCAAACATATGAACGCCGCTGACAAACTTTATATGGCCTGGAACCTTTCTGGTGACTGAGGTTGTTGGTGGGGTAACGTGATATATTTTTTCTAATTTACTGGCTCCTGTTTCTTCTTATTTAGGCTGCATCAAATCACACACTCTCCCGGCGAGAGGCAGAGGTTTGCTGTGAGTTGTTGTGGCATCCTGCTGCTTTTATGATAAAAAAGACATCGTTTCGAATGAGCTTCCCCCCACAGTGCGTTGAACAGGGTGTTTAGACTGGCACTGGGCCGCCTGTGTTTCCAGCCACATGTTTTGACGGACTGTGAGCAAGGTGGGCCACGGCAAACACAATCAGAGACGGGATCCCATTCCCATCCCCAGCTGAAATTAAGCTGCAGAAAGAGTGTGAAACAGCTAAAATATCCCTGAACAAACACGATCACAGTAAAACCCATTGACAGGTAGTGAACAATGTGAGCAGATGAAAAGGAATACATGAAAGCCTTATCTTTTATTGCTCGTAAAAACTTGTTTTGATTTCTCTTTCATATGCTCGTATTGCATCATAGGATCGGCTATTAACCCATGTCATGAGCTTAAGGGAATTTATTTATTTTTTTATTTTTTATTTTTTTGCTTTTAGTGTACCTAAGTTTATTTCACAGAACATACAAATTCTCAAAAATGGAAGTGCACAATCAGATGTTCCTAATAGCATTCGCATTGTCCAAGCTTGACTAATGATTCCATTTTCGGACATGAGCTCGTCTCCCTCTCTCCCTTTGTCTCTTCTGCTCATTAGAGCTTCATTATGTCATTAGGGGCTTTGGAAATGGGTTTGAAAACAGAGCACATGAGTAAGAGGAGTCCTTAGAACAATAATCAAACTGGTAATAACAATGAGGCCAATTTGATCTCCCCATTATCCCATTTTCAGGCATGTGGATGAATAATGAAAGAGAGATGAAGGATGTTCTCCGTGAAAGGGAGGCCCTGGACCATGTCCAATTGTCAAGCAGAAGCCATATGTGAAATAAAACAAGTCTTTCTCAAACAGACCCTAATGAAGAAGCATTTGAGGAACGTGCCCTCTCTCGTACACGCATGCACACTATTTGACTCACTCAAAACATCCATAATTCACTCTCTTCCATTTTTGCTTTAATCACCCTCTTCTTTTTCCCTGTTTGTAGTTTATCTGTCTTGTAAACACAGTAAACAAATTGAAATTTTGCAGTCATATTCTTAATTTTCTTTACAATGCAGCTGCTTCTTTCTTAGATCTGATCCATATCAGCTTGCACAAGGGAAGCACATGTACAAGCATCAGATTTAATAAGGTTTTTTTTTTTTTTTCAGCACAGTCAAGCCAGTATATGAGAACATCAGCATGTGTGTCAGCAGGTCAGATCGTGGTGTGTCAAATAAATGCTGTTTCTGGTATATTTCCATTAGGTAGACACAGCAATCCTCGGTACACCAATGCTATTGAAAAACAAAATGTTTCGTATTTCTTATCCTCATTTTTCACCTTTCACTCTATTAGCATGCCCATTCTCTCTTTCCCCCTCTCTATCACTTCACCCACTCCCCCTTCTAGTTTACCTCTGTTCACCTCTCTCTACCTGTGGGTGGGTTTGCATTTGCCTTGATTCAAAGCAAAGCCCCTACTGTGCCCTTGAAGTGGAAGGCTGAGATTATTTTCAGGAGGAAAATCCATAAAGTTCTCTTCTCTCTCTTCACTCCCTCTCTCTCATTTTCAAAGGAAAAGACCTTTACAGTTTGTCCCTATGTCCTTTACTGAAAATCCTGCAAACACCGCACACATGAAGAACACTTGGTTTGTACAGTTTGACAGCTTTTACTAAATATATCTTTTTTTTTCTTCCATATAATTTACATTATCATCCAGTGATTTATTTTTTGTGAATTGTGGACTAGTTAACATGATCTCCTTTGTATATGTAGTTTTTGTACATACAGTGTGCTTCTAGCATTTTTAAATGATAATAAGTACAATATCAACATATTGGCATGTTCTAAAATGTAAACCTTTCTAATGATAATTAAAAAGTTACCTTTTTTGATTTGATTTGTTATTGAATTTAAATGTGATTTATTCATTATATATAAACAAAAACATACACATTTTCTTTGCATAAAAATGCTAACTCTTTCTGGACTATAATTATTATAGGTAATATTAGGTATCAATTCAATTTGAATGTAAATAAATTGTAGAAAAATATCATTTATAAATAATACTGCTTACTACTGTTTCATAGTAGGTTTTTATAGTACAAATGAAGTGAAGCAAGTACATAACATGAAGCATTGCAGTTGAAATTATGGAGACATAACGGCAGTGACCTTCGTGAGAATCAACGCAAATCCAATACCTTTCTCTTCTCTCTCTCTTCCTTGATTTCTCTTACACTTTTGAACATGCACCAAGCTGCTCAGTCATTTATAAACAAAACTTTCAATCTCTTTCCTAACTCACTTCCATCCCCTTTCCATCTTTTCAGCCAATTGGTTGAGGAGCGGAAAAAATGGCCTTGTTAATCATGAATATGGAACACACATTTTCCCTCCCTTTCATACACATTTGTTCTCTCCAGGTAGTCCGGCATGGCTTGATTAACTTAGACTTACATCAGGCACTCATCGTGAAGACCATGCCACTGTGCTGCGGAATACCGCTCGCGATAAGTGCCTGCTGTTTAACGTCCCGTCAGGAAATGACACAGAGCAAGTGCTGCACATGCTATGCCCCCACTGTGACTGCACTAAGGGACTGGCAGTACTCTGGAGTGGTTGGGATGTGTCTGATATCTGGCGTCAGTACTGATCTGTCCTCTTCCCTTTGTGACATTGCCTCATTCCTTCCCCTCTTGGGCCCTGTTAAACATTTCAGTTTCGGCTGAATACAGTTGTTATGCCCACTGAGTCGAACCTTAATTGGGTACTAGAAGTTCAGAGAGCAATGAATTTAGCCTGGAGTGGATGCATAAAGTGTTTAATATACCATTAAGGTCATTAAGGTAATTTTTAGTCCTGGGTGCCTCATCTGTACACTTACTGTATATTAAACTTTATAGCAGGGGTCTCTAAAATCTGGCAGAGATTGTTTCTACTCTTCAGGTGTTAAATGTTTATGCTTAAATCCAGCCTACAAATCAGTTTGGCCTTCAATTTTATTCTCTCTTAAGAATCTTTAAAAATTAGCCAAATATTTATACCCTATTGTTTAAAAGTTTGGGGTCAGTATGATTTCATATTAATTCAGTGAGGATGCATTACATTGATTAAAAGAGGCAGTAAATACTTTTAGTGTTACAAAATATTTCTATTAAAAGTAAATACTGTCCCTTTTGAACTTTCTATTCATTAAAGCATTCTGAATCTGTCATTCAATCACAGTTTTCACAAAACTATTAAGCAGTAACAATATGTTTATTAAATATTATTAAAAATATTAAGCTGTTTTCATTGTTGATAAGAAATGAGTAGCAAATCAGCCTATTGGGATGATTTCTGAAGGATCATGTGACAGAATTGCTGCTAAAAATTCAGCTTTGCCATCACAGGAATAAATTACATTTTAAAATATATTAAAATAGATGGTTATTTGAAATGGTAATATTATTTCACTATATCACTGTTATATTACTTACTGTATTTTTGATCAATGCAGCCTTGGTGAGCATAAGATACTTTTTTCAGAAACATTAAAAATCTTAAAACCTCAAACTTACACTAGCAAACAGTTGTGTATATACATTATATGCAATATACATTGTACATTCAGCGCCTGCTGCTCCAATGTGTCTTTAGTTGATGTGCAACCCATTTGTTATTTATTTTTTTATTTATTTTTGATGAGCTGCAGTTACTCCAGCCACTTTTTTTTTGGCCTGTCTGATATGATGATTTCTGATGATTTTGTTTACAAATATAAGATGCATGAATTGATTGTTATGTTTTTTAGTCCTTTAAAAATGTAAATAACTTCTGGTCTTTACATCAAAGCCAGATCATGATGTGTTTGATCTCTTAATGGGACTGCTACCCTTAATTTGAACACTCCACTAATCATTGAGCAGCTATGAGGGTGAGATCAATCAAAAACTGCATAACTGAGCTGTTAACTGTACAGTATATAGCTACAGTTTGTGGCTGTCACAGCACTTTATTTACATATTATTTGTAGTTCAATTTTATCTAATTCTCTGTGGAGAACAGTAGTGGGTCTTGAGCACAGTTCTAATTTTTATTTTGGGAGAATGTTTATGTTTAATGTACTGTTATTATTAGGCTTATTTTTTGTCCTGGTTTCCAAACACTTAAATAAAACAGTATGCTTGGTTCGTATTTTTTTATGTACATTGTTTGTGTGTGTGTGTGTGTGTGTGTGTGTGTGTGTGTGT
>NW_015557067.1:1114755-1116535 GCF_001515605.1 Sinocyclocheilus anshuiensis
GTTAGTTATTTTTTCACTGAATTGAGTGGAGGGAACCATGATTTGAAATATCCATTTTGTCGTAAACAGGATGGAGCTCCATTTTCAGTAGACAAACTCCCTGTTAGCGATCAGTAAATGGCAGTGGGAATTCTTTCATTGAAAATTCAAAGCAAATGAATTGGCTGAAGACCACACGAGGCACAAGCGACTCTGAATTAGACTGATTGAACACTTCACTAAGTGAGATGACTACTTCAAAGATCAATTTACACATCTCACTGTGTATTGATCAAACTATTTGCAAGCCCAGCATCGCACAGTGAGCATTTCAATTAACTGTACATGAATGTAGGAGTTGGATCAGTAACATTTGCTTGCCTGGGTGGAAGGCAAAACAGAGAATTTAGGCTCTGTTTTTGCTCTGGAACAATTTGGGAAAGGCCTGCCTTAGTGTAGAATTCAGTGAATTAATTCATTGGAAGTGTCATATGGAAAATATTCATTTACATCAGTGTTTATTCGGACATCAGTAAATAAGAGTAAAGAATGTAGGTTCTAGATTATCATTGGAGTCTCTGAAGATGCTTTGAGTTAAATGAAAAATGTTCACAATATGTTTGTCTAATATAAACGCTCCCAGCAGGCGGAAAAAAAGATTTAATGTTTCCATGTGGCCACTAAAAATCCTTAACAGCTTTGTGGCCTCTCCTTAAAAGTGACAATAAAGTGAAGTTATAGCGCAGTTTTTCATAGGTACACCAAAGACGGGTCAATAGCTATTGTTTTAGCCAGTGCATTATGAAGGAAGAGCAGAAGAATGCACATAAGCCAGATCAATCAGCCAATCACAGAAGCATTCTTCTGGAGTAATTTAACAGTGTAGCTAATGACCTAAGCATGATCATTATCCTCACCAGCGATTTCCCTTTTTCAATTATGGGAAACATTTGGTCGTCTTGGAACATAATGCCGATTCAGCTAAAGATGTTAACTCTGAGTGATTTTAGTCTCGTGTAGCCAGACTGTTGACTTGCAGGAAAGTCTTGCCCTCTAATCACTTAAAATAGTTGTGTTAAAAATGTCCCAACAGATAACCCAATGGTGGGTTACTATAGCACCGATCTCTTGTTGGGTTATTTTAACCAAATGCATTGGGTAGTAAGTTTTACCCAAAACATTGGGTTATAAAATAACCAATTTGTTATGTTATTTGGCCAAAATGTGGCTTTAACCATTCTGGTATTATTATTTTTATTATTATTATTATTGGTGCTGCTACATAAATAAATAACGCACAGCTTAAAAATATATTGAAAATGTTTTATTTCCATTGCATTTAAAGTTGCAAACACTTCTATTAAATTATGTTATTGGTTGCAGTTGTGTTATTATTTACTTCATAATCACATTGTTCCAATTTACAATAATCACAAATTAATAAACAAACAGAACAAAGCTAGTACAGACAATGCAATTATAAACTGTTGAAATAGGTGCAAATGTGTTGATGGATCAGAATATAGAGTATTGTGTGCTGTAGAGACAGGCTTGGGATACTCTGTGTCCAAAAAAAAGAAAAGTCTTCAAAGCACTTTAATATTAAACATTAACCACTGCAAATAGCAAACACATCAAAACAGTACTGAATTATGTCAAAATCATCTTTATAAAACACTTTACACATTTTTTTTTAAATAAATATAAAAACATATAAATAAAAAAATCAACTACTTAATTTTCATAATTCTATACTGTGTGTATGTGTGTATATATATGTATATATATATATATATATATA
>NW_015557067.1:1116559-1119919 GCF_001515605.1 Sinocyclocheilus anshuiensis
ACACACACACACACACACACACACACACACATACATATATACAGTTGTGCTCAACATTATTCATACCCTTGGTAATATGATCAAAGAATGCCGTGAAAATAAATCTCTATCATTAACCCTTTTAGTCTTTTTTTTTTTTTTAATTAAGTTACAAATTCTTTTTTTTTCTATGATTTTTTTTTTTTTTTTTTAAGAAATTAAAACTTTAATTCAGCAAGGATGCATTTAATTGTTCAAAAGTGACAGTAAAAAGATTTTAAATCATGCTTTCTGTAAAAATATTACGTGTTTTCAACATTGATAATAATAAGAACCTCTCATTGGAGAATAAGAAATAAAAATGGGAGGGAAATCTCATAATGAAATAAATGTTTTTCTCTAATACACACTGGCCACAATTAATCATACCCTTTTATTCAAAACTTTTTGAAATATGTGCTAAGATAACATCTCTGAGTCTTCACCTATAACGCCTGATGAGTTTGGAAATGGAAAGTTTGGAACGTTTTTAAAAATGTAATTTTATGTTTGTGCTTTTGGAAATGGGTCTTTAATTAAGCTTACTATTTTTAATTTTAGCCTCTTTTTGAGCACAAAGTGTTTGGTTTTGAAAAAAATTAAGTGTTTAGCTGGTAGTATTTTTATTATTAACATAATATTGTGGTATACTTTCAACCACATGCTATAGTTAAGACGTGTAAGGGGGAATTGCTGCGTTGTGACAGTGCAAATCTCAGTAACGATTAAATTGTATGCAAAATAATCCCACACCCTGTTCAGACCTTGTTACATAGTACATAGTAGGGCTGGGCGATAATTCGATAACGATAATTTTCACGATATAATTTTACTTGATAAAACGATATGAAGAGTTCGATAAATGTTCAATATAACGTTTATGTGCCAAAAGCGGAACGAAACAGTGTGACTCATTTGAATCGCGATTTGAAAGCACGAGCTCACTAGAGCAGATGCATTTACTCGCTCATGCGAGCTCTAAGCAGCGCTGTGAGATCCAGTGTGAAGCGCTTGAACTCAGCGATGAACACAAATGACTCTGTGATTTAAACTAGTTTAAAGCCAAACAGGAGAAACACTGTGCGCAACGAACGAGACAGTCAGAAGGCTTTTAATCTACACATCGCCATCATTTACCATGGATTTACTGTAGTGACACTCACATCAATACTAAGGGTGAGTTTTCGAGATGTAGGGATAATAGCCTTCTGACAGGCATGAGAGCAAGTAAAAGAAAGTCTCAAAGTGGAGTCAGGCCTCTGCTTTCCTGTTTCTGGCATGTTCCACAAACCAAGTAATGAGGTCAAGCAGCTAGGTGCTGTTAGCGCAGAGCACAGGAGCTCACGGCTAGAAGTTGATGCGCTATAGACACTCATGTTTTAATCTCTCACATGGCTTCCTCCTTCACTCATTATCAGATTGACAGTTTTTATGGTTCAAGCAGGCAGCCTGGCTCTCACAGTTCTGTAATATATGCAAGCGTTCCCTCCTGACCTTGAAAGATAACTCAGCTACATTTTTTGACTACTTTCAATGACAGATTCTGCAGAGTGGATGTATTTCACTAGCTCGATTAGTTTGTTGAACCTGTTATACTACTGATATAATGAGCACTGTTTTGGTAGTGATTGGCAAAATAGTGTTGTTGTGCATACAACAAATTTAAAAACTTGTTTTTTTAATTTTATGATTTTATTTGTACCTGTTATACCACTGATATAAATGAGCACTGTTTTGGTAGTGATTGGCAAAATAGTGTTGTTGTGCATACAACAAATTTAAAAACTTGTTTTTTTAATTTTATGATTTTATTTGTACCTGTTATACCACTGATATAAATGAGCACTGTTTTGGTAGTGATTGGCAAAATAGTGTTGTTGTGCATACAACAAATTTAAAAACTTTTTTTTTTATTCTATAATTTTATTTATATCCACCATGTTTACCAAACTCTCTGTACTATATCACAACATGCTTATGTTAAAAGCAAACACCAAAATTAATATAATAAAACTTTCAAATTATTTTAAGTTATTCTATCAAATCCTATCATAAGCAGTCCACTAATAAAGCAATCAAACTATGTTTTAAAATGTATGGTTTATTTATTATGTATTTTTTTGTATTATTTATACATTGTTTAATTAATTCATTTATTCCTCCTTTTTCCCTGTGTTCAAATGAAACTCATGGCATTAGAACACAAATATGTCCCCCCTTTTTTTTGCCAATTTCACTGACCTTGTTTGAGCACATAATTGTGTTTTTCTTGTGTGAAATATTTCATAGAATCAAAAGATGTTCTGTTGAAAAACAAGTGAAAGGAATGTCACAGTTATCACATGTCATGAACAAGAGAACCAAATACCTGAATATGCATTTTTCTCATGCCTTATGCAAGATAAAAACTCCTGGGTAAATATTGCTTTGAAGGCTTGTACAATCTTTCTGCCCTATCACAGGCAACAGCTCTCGCCTATCATCATCATCATCATCATCATCATCATCATCATCAGTCTTGTTAATTATAATAATTTTGCTTGTGTCAAAGGTATCCAGCCCCAGAACTGTTTGCCCTGTTCCACATAGAAATGTAATTGTAGTTTCTTCCTCTCTTTCTCGTCTCTTCATCGTAATGAAATCTGAAATATGATGTTCTGTCAGCAAAAAACATTGTTTTCTTTAGGGTTTATGATAGCCGAGAGGCTGTGTACAGACAAAAACTCGCTCGGGGCTTTTTGACTAACTTGATGGAATAGATGGTCTGTCCGACTGCTTGCCCACATCAATAGGTATTCTGATGCTCAAGGTCCTGTAAATGCTTTAGCACGAAAGCCATTAAAATCCTACTTCTGCTGTGGGAGAAAGTCTTTTTCTTGTACTCAGTGCCCTCATCGCTTTCCCAAGCCCCTTTTTTTTTCTGCGTGCGCATGTTTTTTCGTCACATTGAGTTGTTTTTACATTAACATTAACGTCAACATTAATGACGTTGAACTACGTTTGAACTCTGTGTTCTGCACTGACATTTTTCCCCAAGTCCTGCAACCCAGACTGTTTGCATAAAGTGCCTTCAGAGTGTCATATTTCAAAATAGACAGAGTGTCTATCATTAAATAATTCATCTGTGTGAAGATGTCTTGACATGACAATTAATATTTATTGAATTAAAAACCCTGCAAGAGCAGCCATCTCCCAGTCTCCCCCCACCTTTTTTGGAAAGAAAAGCAGAGGCGAAGAAGTAGATTGTGAAATCTAATAATTTGTTTTATATGTCATGCTTCATTTTTCCTCTCAAAACACACATTATATGTTTTAACGTCAACACTGTGGTGTTTGTTATGT
>NW_015557068.1:0-3906 GCF_001515605.1 Sinocyclocheilus anshuiensis
ACTAAAAAAATGTATATAAATACAGTTTGCATAATAAATAAATAATAATAATAATCATAATAATAATAATAAATAACTAAAATTAAATAAACTTAAATAAAATCCATAAAGACAAAAAAAATGTAAATAAAATCTGCATATACATATGTTGTAATAATAATAATAATAATAATAATAATAATAACTACTAAAACACTCAACAAAATTAATAAAACTTTAAAAATAAAAACAGAAAATGTAAAAATAAAAAAATATTAACAAAAACTAGTATATCAGTGATACTAAACTATAACACTGCCTGGAATTCAGCCATTAAAGTCGATCTTATAATATGAAGCTGAAATCGCATTGACTTGTGGCTTTTAAAGAAAAATATACTGCTGTACAAACCAGTTAGGTTTTATAACACTTTTACTCTGGCTGGAAGAGAATTAAATGATTGTAACGTAAATAAAGCCCAAGTTCCCAGACATTAATCAGCATAATGGTGACCCCAAATATCAATTTACACTATCATCTCAAAATGCATTGGGATATGGCTTTTTTTAAGGATAATATGTACTATGCTAGAATAACTTTAGTCTACATTGATTTCAGAGGAAAATTTTTACTGGTTCTACACACACTGGTCTTTTTGTGGCTCGGCCTCAAATAATGATGTGAAACAAGACCTGAGAGGCAGAAAAGGGGAACGAAATCGAACTGGAGTTCGGACCGAGCGACAATCTATAATTACGCAGAGCGTCAGAGCACAGTTTCATGCCGGCGAGCCACACCCAAAGACAGACGCTGTCAAATTAACGTGATATTAACGTCTCCGTGTCGCTGCTGCAACGATGTCTAAGTGTCTGTCAGACAAACCCTGAAAGAATGCTGTTATTATGTTAAAATTGCGGTAATGTCGACAGCTGCATTATAGTCAAGCCTGGATTAGGATAAAACCGCTTGAGTACAAGTTTTACATTTACGGTTAACATTTAGCTGTAAAACTTTCTGGTTCATCCTGCTGCAAAATAGCCTGAAGTGGTTGGCTGGTCTCTTGGCCTGGTCAGGCTGGTTCATTTTAAATGGTAAATGTGTTTTTGAAACATGTTAGTTTATTTCTACGTGATTCAGCTGGATTTTCCATTAGAGACTACAAAAACCCACTTGAAACCGTTTCCACCTTTAACATCTCTTGCACACTAAACTGTCAGAAAAAAAAGGTATAAAGCTGTCACTAGGGCAGTACTCTTTCAAAAGCTACTAATATGTAGCATTTAGGTACTAGTAAGTATACTTTAGACACTAATATGTACCATTAAGCTACTAATATTCACCATCCCATGCACCATCCCAGGGACAGCTTTTGTACCTTTTTTCTGAGCGTGTACTGTTTGTACTGTGATTTGGGATGCACACTATAAATTACTGATAGTAGACGAGTTGGGATGCATCCATATTAAATTCCTGCTTTGTAAAACTTAGACTTTTCAAAAGAGCACATATTACAGAAATAATATACTTTGAAATGATATACTTCATTAAGAACTGAATGTAATGTTTTCAGACATTTAAGCACATGCTAATTGCAGTTAAATGAAAATCTAGTATAGTGTCACTTAGTTTATATTAAAAGCTATTATCTAAACCGTAGAGTGATTTTGTATATATATCTGTAATTACACATTTGCAATGATGAAGTTTTAATTTACTGCATTTCAAATAAATTAAAGGAATACTTCACCCAGAAATTAAAATATCCAGATTATTTATTAACCCCAATTTGAGATATACTTTAGTGTGTTAGTCAACACAACAAAATAAGTGCATGTCTTTAACAGATGATTATTAAAACAATGATTAACATTTAGAAGGAACGTTTTGATAACTTAATGGGAACATTAACAAAACGTTCTTAAAACATATTTTTGATAGCTGGGAAGTAACTTTTTAAGTAGTTTCTCCAACACTTGAAGTATAATATTCAACATCCTTGAAAACATTTATCAATCACTCAAAATCCAATGTTTACCAAAAGAACAGATCTCGTGCCCTGTGCTGCTTGAGGGAGAAATGGGAAGGCTGATTTGACGGTTGTGACGGGACGCTCGCTACTCCTAAATTAACCGCTCATACTGATCAGTGACTGCAGAGCCGGAGGCCTGACAAAACATTTAGTCCTGCCACTTTACCAAACACACACACACACACACACACACTGCTAGTATTGGATCTGTCACCCTCCATTGGTTGAGCGCTGGGCCAATGTCAAACTAATTTTAGCCACGCTGTTGTTCTTCTGCAGTG
This sequence comes from Sinocyclocheilus anshuiensis, assembly GCF_001515605.1. NCBI lineage: Eukaryota > Metazoa > Chordata > Actinopteri > Cypriniformes > Cyprinidae > Sinocyclocheilus > Sinocyclocheilus anshuiensis. The sequence continues at coordinate 2,290 of NW_015557068.1, forward strand.
TCCTCTCACATTCAGAGCTCATCCCACACACACACACAAACTTGGCTTACAGATGGATTCACATATTCGTAACCCTCTCTGAACAAGCATCCAAACTCATGTATAAACATGAATAGGATCTCTATAGCCACAATTGCAAACGAGAGCGGGATTTTAAGCCTGGACTTTGGACCAAATACAGGTTAAGATATTTGCATCTCTGACTGCACTTACATACTAAAAATATGCATGATAAATACATGATAATGCACTGGTATCTCACCTTAGAATCAAAATAGAGCTTATATCACAATGCAAACTGTATAATGTTTCCAAAAAGGCTTCTTTATGGAACATTCGGCATATTTTTTAACCAGTCTAAGCTCATTGGAAAAACTTGCTACTACTCACATTTTTGCTAAACTAAACAAATATATATATATATATATAATAATAATAAAATAAAATAAATAAATAAATAAAATACTTCCTATACACACACAATCAATCCACTGCAGTTTCCAGACGACATAAACACTAGTGGCATTAAAACAAGAAGTTGTATTCCTTTTCACAAATTATTGATTAATAAACACATATTTCCTCACATTTCCTTGAACAATACTGTGTCATGACCTCAAAATACTTTAACCATAGTGCATGATTTGCAAACTAAGCATTTTGATGTTTACATCACATAACCAGCTTCAAATATATTGCTTTTCAGACATAGTAAACTTGCTCTGTAGCACACCCGGTATAGCATTGAATTTGAGATGCAAAGCACTAAGATAAAAGTCCCATGAAACATGAGTCATGATAAAAGAGCTCAAAGACTTGTAGGATCAAGATAAAATGGTACACTGTAAAAAAAAAAATCCGTAAAATTTAGGGTAGCTACATTTTAGGTATTATGGTTTTAACTTAATTGTACATTAACTGATATAATGTTAATATACCAACCTATTGAAGTACTGAAATCTGTTTTGTATCTTTGTAATACACAGATAACCACCAAAAGCAGGTGGCGATGAGAGTCACATGATGAACCACAGCCAATCACAAGCAGCTTTTAAATATTAACATATATAGAAGGTGCACAGTGTCATTCACACAAACACTAAACACCATCATGGTAACACACATGAAACTGAAATAATGCAATAAACATTAATTTAACAACATTAGATGTAACATACAACCCTAATGTACAAAACTGAAAAGAAAAAAACTAAGAAAAAAAAAAAAAACATCAAATTTGAAATGTAACACAGTGAATTCTGGGAATGTAAATTTACGGTTATTTACTGTAAATTATAGTTATTTTTCACTTCCAAAAACAGTATGCTACCGTAAAATTGCATGCAATGCCCAATACAGTGTTTCACCGTATATAGTAGGGAAATTTACCATTAACCATTTAATAGGTTTTTACTGTAGCATTTTTACAGTTTTTTACCATTAAATTCGTGGTCATTTTTTACAGTGTATAGTTGCTTCAGCAAATGTGTTTTTATCACACGTTTGCTTTTGTTAACACTATTGATTAGGATTGTGCTGTTATTTTCAAACGCGATGCAGCATTCTTTTTTTTTTTTTTTTTTTTTTTTTGCATGGGCCCCTTTTTTTTAATTAAAA
>NW_015557068.1:3966-5235 GCF_001515605.1 Sinocyclocheilus anshuiensis
TTTTTTTTTTTTTTTGTTTTTTTGCATGAGCCACTTTTTCTTAATTAAAAAGCTGAAAATATTTTAGAATTTTTTAATTATTCATGACCATGTATCTATAAATGTAGTTATTTTTATATATAATTTTATGAAATTTATAAGAACATACAAAATGTTATTTTCAAATGCGCATTATAGAACCTTTTTTTCTCAACTTAGTGGACATTTAATTTTCAAAACTGTCACAATATGTATAACAGACAACATAAAAAAAATACCTGATTCATGTCCATATGTTTTGAATAAAACTAAACACTTTTAACTTTCAGTGCCACCTACCGTACATAAAAAAAGCATCATAATATTTTGCAGAAATGTCGCCACAGGCACATTTTCCTGATGAGGCTGGGTTGTTTTCTACTTTTGATTCCGGGGTGAAGAATAACCCGTTTATTTCTTTGTGAAATTCGGTGATGTTTATGCTGAAGCATCAGCAAAGATCAAATTAACATTATTATAACATCAAATTATCATTTTACCACAAACATGCAGAGTTTCTGAGGCTAATGTGCATATTTTAGACGCTGCATGAATGTCAAACCCCGAACGTGATTTCACAGCGAGTGAAACAAAACAAATATCATGCACGAAGATGACAATTAACTTTGAGTCACTCGACTTCTCGACATAGGGAGCGGAAGATTTCGTAAATATTGAATTTATTCTCAGTAACAGCGGGTGTGACATTGAAGCGTCGCTCAGGTGCGAGGAGACACTAAAACGCTCACGCAGAGCGCTGACACATTCAGAGTCCTCACACTGTGATTTACCTGCAGGGTCGTGAACCTGCAACGGCATCCAGCAGATCCACCAGAAAGAAAGAACATATCGATGAACAAAAGACTATCTAATGAAAGAACAAGTGAATGGGAAAAAAAGATGGAGATACAATTATCGAATAATAGAGTGGCAGCTAATTTTGTGGGACTGAGATGTTTAAGCAGTGTGTGAGAGAAGCTCTTCAAGGTGTCAGTATGAACATGAGCTCTGACAGAACATTCACCACAACAATCCATTACCGAACAAGATAATGCAGTCTCGTTACGGACAGGCTGTGTGAGTGTGTGTGTGTGTGTGTGTGTGTGAGTGTGTGTGAGTGTGTGTGTGTGTGTGTGTGTGTGTGTGTGTGCTGGATTGCTTGGCTTGTTTTAGCCTGCAGATGCTTGTGGGATAATAAATGTACAGGTTATTATGACAAAATACACATCGCATTTAGTGTTCCTGGACACT
>NW_015557068.1:5306-19717 GCF_001515605.1 Sinocyclocheilus anshuiensis
CTCTTTCTTCTCACACACTAAAATAATTCGAACTCAAATCAATATTTCATGCAACACTAATATTAGGGCTCATTCTTTAGCAGAGTGAGTTTGTGTGTAAAAATTTCTGGTCAAGCAGAATGAATGTGTGTTCATCTATAAATCTAGCATTTAATTTAATGCAAGAATACATTTTGTTGGAAGGGAATTTGAGAGTTTCTAGAAACTCTTTACCAGACTACCATTATATTCTGATGGGCTTTGTGAAATGGAAGTGCACTTGTAGTGTACCTCAGATGTTTGCAGTTAATATAACATTAATGAAATGAAAAGCCACTTAAGTGAATTAAAGATAGACACATGACTGTTTCTTAACACACTTAAGCACACTTTTAAAAAGTGACATTTGTAATAATGTCAAATTAAAAGTATTTTGTTGTGATTTAAAGCAGTATGCTTATTTTTAGGTGTTGACTAACATACTAAAGCTCATGTAGAGTACTTGACTATAATTTTTTTAATTAAAGTTTCAACAGAAATTATATTAAAGTATATTTTACTTTACCATGAATGCTTTTCAGTACATTCAGCAGTACTTTAACCATATTTCAATAGAGGTAATTATGAAATTACATATAAAGATGCATTAAGTCCTACTTAAGAGGGTCAAAAACACTGAGGTGTAGCTAATTGTGTTTAATATAAATTTAAACTATAACGCATTTTAATTTAATTGCAGTATACTTTAAGTACTCAACAATATTAAGTATGCACTTAAATGTATTCTTTTAAAGTATACTCTTAAAAAAAACTATACTAAAGCGTATTTGTTTATACAAGGTTGTGAGCAGTTTTTATGTCTCAATCTCTTTCAAGTCTTACTTTCTAAATGTGTTTAAATCTCATCTTAAGATATTTTAGGATATATTTGTTTGACTTTCTCTTATTATGCATATTTATTTGTGTTTCAGTCATGTCTCCGTTCTCTGTGAAGCCTACTTTAAAGGCACACTATTAAAATACTTATATCTTCTCTCTTTGTTTTGTCTGACCAATAAGTTACTTAAAGGGGTCATATGATGCTTTTTTAAAGATCATTATTTTGTGTATTTGGTGTAACAGAATAGCGTGTAACACTCCAAAGAGAAAGGAAAACTTGAAATCGCATCATATGACCCCTTTAATATCATTTCACTGTTTAGAGAAATGTTTTATTAAAGCAATATCACTATTGACTGATCATATGTACTGTATAACAGCACTCACGTATAAACTACAGCTTTCTCAGTCTTTAGGAATGTAGTATGCAACCATATACAGCAAGCGATGTCCACACTGTAAACATGACTGTGAATTTAATGGTAAAAGACTGTAAAAATGCTACAGTAAAAACCTGTTAAATGGTCACCGTAAAACCTAAAACGTTGCTACAGTATTTTTTTTACCACAGCTGCCAGTTTTTTACCGTTATTTCTTTTTTTTACAGTGCAGACATTATCCTGTATTTTAACCCAATTTTCAGAAAAAAATTAAAAAAAATAAAATAAATATATATATATATATGTATCCTGGCAGTACTTTCAAAATATGAATTAAAAAAGACAAGATAATAATGGCTGATATTGCTTTTAGTTCATTTGTCACACTGGAAGGTCAAGTCAAGCAATTACAGTGACATTCAATTCCTCACATTGTCCTCTGTTGTTCACTGCACATGTATTAGCATATAATACGAATCATACGATATATACTACAGAAATAGTTCTCACCATAGCCTAAACTAAATTCAGGACTAAATGATAAATGGCAGCTCTCTATTGCAAATCCAATTTAGTGTCAGACTGAGTTTAATCTTTGTCCATGGATCATGTCTGCGAGAGAGATACGGAGAGAGCGTTATCTGAGTATTTAATTAAAATGATTTGAGTTTGTCACATCTAATTACAACTGATGTCCAACATATCTTCATTAAGATCCAGAAGATATCTTACTCAGTATATTACAAGCCTTTACATGTTATCATATTATTATAATTTATTAGGGAGCTAATGGCACGTGTGCGAGTGCTGTTATGATTGAAAAGGCAAAGAGCTCCAGCGGCAAGGACGCGGAGCAAACGGACTAACCTTGCTGACGGGTGAAGAGGAAAATAGATCAGGTTTGGAACTTCTTTGGGATTGAACTAGCCTTTGTGTTGGTAGTCAAGACACTCAAAGAGCCCATGACATCAAGAGTTACGTGGCTTTTTTTTTTTTTTTAGTTAGTTAGTTTTAAATTTGCATGTAGCACTGCATGATAACGGTTAAACTGAATATCATGATTATTTCCCTCACAAATTATTATTAGTCAGAATTGTCCAATTTTCTTTTAAGATTTAATCAGAATTCTTGTACTTTCACATAAACAAAAATTAAGAGAATGTCAACTTGCATGGTTTGCTTTAACTCATGTAGTTTCCTGATAATATTTATCATATAAATAAACACACTCTTTCATCTCACAATTGACTTTTTCTCACAATTCTGAATTTAAACCTCACAGTTTTCTCAGAACCATCAGATATAAACTCCAAATTGTGAGATATAAACATGCAATTCTAAGGGGGGCAATAAAGTCAGAATTGCAAGAAAAAAAGTCAGGATTCTGAGGTTATATCTCACAATTATAGGAGAAGAAAGTCAGAATTGTGCGATATATACAATTGCGAAGAAAAAATCAGAACAGTGCAATATTAAGTCTCAGTTAACGTTTATTTTTTATAATGTGTCGAAAAACAGAATTGCAAGATATGTAATTAAGATATTAAAGTTTTAAAGTTTTAAAATTCAGAATAACAAGAAAAAAAAGACTCTGTGAGATAAAAAAAAAAAGCAAAAACTGAATTGTGTGAAAAAAAAGCTGCAAGCAACTTTTTTTTTTAAATTCAGATCAAGGCATTTTTTCTCATTGCAGACAGAGCATGTGCACATGGTTGCCATATTGGCAGGATTAAGTGAAACATTTCAAAAGAAAAAACTCTGATAGGGGGATTTGAACTCTTGTCATCTGGCAACCGCTTGCATGAAAGCTCCTGTATGCTTTTTACCAATAAAAGATAATGCAAATGTCACATATGATTATGCTTAATTAATTGAGAGAAGCATAAATCGTGATCATGATTAAAATATGATTGATCCGCATTGATCCTGGTTTCAGGTCTTCAGTATAGTAATGTACACCTCAAAGCTGAACTAAATAAACTTTCAGCAGAAGTTTGTACTTTATCTGCTTGTTCATTTGTCACCATTTTTTGGGTCTAAACGCTTCTTCAGATGCCAAAAGCAAAGAACAAATGGTGCTAATATACACTCATGGTGTAGTGAGTAACTGTCGTACTAAACAAAAATGATCCTATTTTATCTCTTTACCAAAAAGCAAAAACTCTGAATTGTGTGGAAAAAAAAGCTGCAAGCAACTTTTTTTTTAAATTCAGATCATTAAGGCATTTTTCTCATTGCAGACAGAGCATGTGCACATGGTTGCCATATTGGCAGGATTAAGTGAAACATTTCAAAAGAAAAAACTCTGATAGGGGGATTTGAACTCTTGTCATCTGGCAACCGCTTGCATGAAAGCTCCTGTATGCTTTTTACCAATAAAAGATAATGCAAATGTCACATATGATTATGCTTAATTAATTGAGAGAAGCATAAATCGTGATCATGATTAAAATATGATTGATCCGCATTGATCCTGGTTTCAGGTCTTCAGTATAGTAATGTACACCTCAAAGCTGAACTAAATAAACTTTCAGCAGAAGTTTGTACTTTATCTGCTTGTTCATTTGTCACCATTTTTTGGGTCTAAACGCTTCTTCAGATGCCAAAAGCAAAGAACAAATGGTGCTAATATACACTCATGGTGTAGTGAGTAACTGTCGTACTAAACAAAAATGATCCTATTTTATCTCTTTACCAAAATCTCATTTGGCCAAACAGTGGTTCAGCTTTTCTGAATTGTTCAAATATTAGTGTTTGGGACACTGTGAGCCTGGAGACTGTAGTGTATATCACAAGTTTAAAAACAAAATAACACACCATCTACATTCATCTGTACCCTAAACCGAACCGATAGTGCTAACAAACACAAACGTGAGATAAAAACATGTTTACCGGGTGCGCTACCGAGCAAGTTTACTATGTCAGAAAAGCCAAACATATGGAGCTGGCTATGTGTTGCAGCCATCAAAATGTGTTAGTTTATGATTCATATATTATGGTAAACGTGTTTTGAGCTCATTACATAGTATTGTGCAAGAAAATGCATAAAAATACATCTTTATTAATCCATAATCTGCCATATAATTTGTTAGATCTGTTAGATTTTAGACATGACAAATCAAGTTTTGAATTGAATGCATGAACACATTTTGTACAGGTTTGGACTGACATGAGATGGAGTAAATGATGACAGATAGAAAAAGATGACCCTTGAGATTTAAAGCAGACCGATTTCAAATACGATTTATATCATCATGTGAGAAGAGATGGAGGAGATGTGTTCGGACAAAGAATGCATCATTTATGAAGCTCTTGTGTCTTTCTTTGTTGTAGGTCCAGCCTCTTTCAGTCCCATTGCTGTTCATCAAAGCGGTTTCTCTGATCTTCCAGTGACAGAATGGTTTGCTTACATCAGTATGACACCAGAATAACGGCCACACACACACACACACGCACACGCAAACACACACGCACGCACGCACACACACACACACACACACACACTCTGACTGCATTGCTATTCTGGTTGACTATACGGCTTGTTCTTCACCATCTTGCCATCTTTGTGTCTTTCCTTGAGGAGAAGTATCCAAAATATCAATGTGGAGTAAAAATAACGTGATATAATGTAAGGAGAGCGAAAACAAGAGAAATGCTGATATTATTCTCATAGCACCCAGTTCATTACCCGCCGTTACTGCAGTGATATGACTTCAGGCCCACACACACCATTCATTTATTATAACTAAAACACCATCAATGCCTTGGAGAGATTTGACCAACCCCAACCGAATCTCCAGTCGCACCGCACCAGAGTGAGTTTATGCCCAGAGATTAATCATATGAGAGAAATATAACAGCAGTGCATGCACACGCACACACACACACACACACACACATGCGCGCACACGCACGCACACACTGTTTCAGCACCTACATTTCAGAGTAGAATGGACTACATTTTATAAAATATTATCATTTTTCATCCAGTGGCAAAATGTCTTCATTTTGACAGTATTTTGTCATATAATTATAATTTAGTCCATTTTACTTTAAATGAAATGTAGTCAACAAAAATAACTAATTTTGCATCCATTCCTTTTTTTCCTTTTTTAACCATACAAAATAAATGATTAAAGAAGAAAAAAAACACACAATTATATAAAATGTTCATCTGTTTTCAGATTTGTATAACTTTTTGCACCTTTTCCAACTACATTCAGTTCACACTTAAGTATATTCTTTTAAAGTACTGTATATTATTTTCATATTAAATACTCTTTTCAAAAGTATCTAGTAGCCATGCATCCTGAACAATAATTGACCCAAAGCAGCACTTTTTGACTCCAATTCATGTCCAAACAGTATAAAATCACTCAAACACCTTTTTTACACCCCATTTTTTAACTCTACACCATTTAGAGCCATAAAAAGACCATTATTGGCCTGTGAAAGACAGACATGCCCTAATACAGTGCACTGTAATCTAGAGGACACGAGGTTGATTGAAAGCTCTCTGAGATGTGCCAGTAATAGGGTTCAGTTCAGCACAGCGCCTGAACCGACAGCATGACACTCGGCCTAATGAAGAAGGATGGGAACGCATTGTTTGACGGTGACACGCTCCGTGTCATCGAATCAGGAGTCTTTATGAATGCTTATACACGGATGAGATACACAGGCACAACAATAACCGAAAACCGAATTGAATATCGAAGAGACAGGGGTATGTCTGCCATTTGATTTATGGCTTTCCAAATATAATCCTGAGTCTGAACTCAGTGTGTGTGTGTGTGTGTGCACTGAGAAATCTGTCAGGACGGTCAGTGAGCTGAAGCTGCAACAAGATGATTGCGGTGCTTTTCATTTTTCTAATGCTCACACACACACACCTCAGCTTTCATTCATTACCCTCAGATCGCACACTGACAGGTAGAGGACTGTTCTTTCTCTGCTTCTTTGTTATTAGTGCCGGCCGTTCCCACGTCAGACTGTCAGGTACGGATGTGCAGGAACACATTGGCTCTCTGATAATGAGGTGGTTTTACATACTGCTGACTATGGGCTGCTTAAACACAGGTTTATATGATAAAACACAAGGTATGCTATCAAAATCATACAGATCGTAGCGACATCACTGAATAATGTTGTGTTTTTAAAATATAAAATAAAACATAAAACATGTCATTTGACATCTGTAGATTATTTCGTGTTGTTGGTCATGTTGTTGATATTTCAGCAACATTCAGTTCAACAGCGTTAAGTCAAAAAGGGCAAACTTTATCTTTCAGTGTGCATGTGAATTTCAGACAATTCCATTATATTTTGCTCCATCCATGGAATAAATGCACGTCCTGAATGAATGAGTGGGGTTTTCTAGCATATTTACTTCATGACCCATTTCAGAAGCAGCCAAATAATAATTTAAAATCAGAATATAAGCTTGGCTCACTTAAATTCATTGAAAATATAGTATGTGTTTTTTTTCCCCCTTTTTTTTCTTCTTTCTAAAACAGTTTTTGCCTTTTGACAAAACAATTTCTTTGAATTTTGACAATGTTCTGTCATAATTATCATTTAGTCCATTATATTCTGAATGAAATTTAGTTAAACCTATTTTTTTCTCAAAATGCAAAAACTCTCTAACTAACAAAATTTCATTCAGAGTAGGATGAACTAAATTATGACAAAATATTATCTTTTTTTTTTGTCAAAAGGCAATATATATATATATATATATATATATATATATATATTTTTTTTTTTTTTATCAGGCTCCTATATTTTGTTCAGTTGTTTCACTTTAATTGCATAGAAAAGGACCTATGCATTACCATTAGAGTAAAATTACTGAACCTATACATAGGAACCTGATAAAAGTGCTCATTTTAGATGAAAATTGAAAAATGTATGTATGTATGTGAAGAGTGAATATATATATATATATATATATATATACACACTGAACAAAATTTATATATATATATATATATATATTTTTTTTTTTTATCAAATGGCAAAAACTGTTTCAGCACCTACATTTCAGAGTAGAATGGACTACATTTTATAAAATATTATCATTTTTCATCCAGTGGCAAAATGTCTTCATTTTGACAGTATTTTGTCATATAATTATAATTTAGTCCATTTTACTTTAAATGAAATGTAGTCAACAAAAATAACTAATTTTGCATCCATTCCTTTTTTTCCTTTTTTAACCATACAAAATAAATGATTAAAGAAGAAAAAAAACACACAATTATATAAAATGTTCATCTGTTTTCAGATTTGTATAACTTTTTGCACCTTTTCCAACCATTTTAAAACTACACAAATTAAGTGAAATGATGTTTACAAATGTAAATGCAATTTGTAGGAGCCAAATTCAGTGTTGTAGCGCTCAGATCCGGACAAGACTGGACTAATACTTAAGTCCATCTCTAGTCTGAGTCCAAGACCATGTTTTTAGGAGCAGACGTGAATGAACTGGTCTCGATCAGTCATAGAAAACATGGTACTACAACACTAGCTGAATTGATGTTTAGCATAAGAACTTTTATTTACCTTAATAATTGATTATGATTATTGTTTAATATGGTAGCTATTAAATATTGCTGTGTAATATGTAAAAGGCTTAATCTTGTTTATTTTATAGTTTAAGTTAATTATATTGCAAGTGATATGTTGGACCCACCTACTTTTGATGTCATGCCATTTTCTTAAAGCAAGCATGCCAGAATAACAGATCAGCACTGTATGCAGCCAGATGTTTTTGACTGCATGTTTTTCTTTGGATATGAACTACTGTTTGGTTTTCAATCGGATTATTGAATCTTATATCTACATGAATGATGGTAAGAAACTGTATTGTATGTTAATGCTTTGAAATCGTAAACTGCAAGGAAAGAGAATCAGAGTGTTGGATTCTTTATGGAAATGAAAGCGAGCCGATCACAGGAATCAAACCAACTGTAGTAACGAATGCCAATTTTACAAGTTTCCTTTGGTCCCTTTAGAAATAATGCACACCTTCAACAACACTTCTACAGATCCCTCATTTGCACCAGGCAAACATCGAACAAGAGCTTTCCATAAAACCTCTTATAAAACCCCCTAACAGTCTAAGCTGGCAAACCGGACAACCAAAACCAAAACCAGTGGTTGTTATCCATGATTTTAAGGCACTAGTGCCTTCAGTTTCATCTCTGGTCTTACCAGAGCGCCTGACCCAGTACTGTCAAGAGCTTCGGCTCAGGAAATAACAGCTCTCCTCCATAAAGCATGACATTATCTCCCAACAGCACTATGGGCTCTACTCTCTGTATTTTGCAATTGCAAAGAAAGATGTGCCACTAAGACCCATCTCAGATCTGATGCAGGGCTTGAATTCCTATTTGCAGGAATCCCATTTCGGGATGCAATGTCTGATTCACAGCAATGCATTCAACATCAGCCACACTTGTACATCAGATGTCAAGGTCAGCTAGCTTTCCTCCATTAAGCTCTTCTGTACAGACATAGCCATTCAACAATTTTGTCCTCAATATACTTTTTAAAGCCTTCTCGTCGTTGTCACCCTTGGCTTGCTCAGCTGGGCTTTAAAAGAGACTTAATATTCAGTAATATCATCAATGTGATGACACTCTCGAATGTGAACAAAACTTGAACTGAATTGAGCTGAGTAACGATGCTATTGTCCTCTTTAGAGCTGCTTTATACCTGCAATTGAATTTGTTTCATAACTGATGAACTTTGCAACATCAACACTTTCACTGAACTAAACTGAATCAACAATGAACTAAACTGGCGTGAATAATTATTGTTGTGACTACTGTTTTCTGTGCTCACAGCTGAATTGAATTTGTTTCATAATTGATGAATTTGGCAACATCGACACTGTTATTGAACTGAAATGAATCAATAATGAACTGATCGGATCTAAATAATGATGCTATTATCTTCTGCTTTACAGCTGAATTGAATAAGATTCATAATTGACAAACGTTGCAACACTGACACTGTTATTGAACTAAACTGAATCAACACTGAACTAAATTGAATTAATATTGATCTAAACGAACCTGCATAATTATGGTTATGACTGTGGTCTTCTGTAGAGGTGCTGTACAGCTGAATCAAATCCGTTTCATAATTGATGAATTTTCCAACACTGACACTTTTAAACTGAAATGAATCAACACAACTAAACTGATTCAACACTGCACTGAATTGATCTGAATAATGATGCTGTTATCTTCTGCTTTTCAGCTGAAGTGAATTAGTTTCATAGTTGACACACTTTGCAAAATTGACAAAGTTATTAAACTGAAATGAATCAACACTGAACTAAACTGAGTTGAATAACGACACTGTTGCCTTCTATAGCTGCCTTTAGAGGCATTTCACAATTGATGAACTTTACAACGTCAGCACTTTCACTGAACTGAATCGAGTTAAATAATGATTCAATTGCCTTCTTCAAAGCTGATTTACAGCTAAAATCTAATTTGTTTCATAATTGATGAACGTTGCAACATCATCACTTTCACTTAAATAAACTGAATCATCATTGGACTAAACTAAATTTCATGATTGCTTAACTTTGAAATAATTAATATTTTCCTGTTTATTAGTGTGAAGCTAATCTGAATTGTATTAAGTGCTGTAGGACTAAAGGTGACTTAAAAACCGTGTAAAATAAAAATAAATCAAATGTACTAAAATGTACTTAAATAAAGTCTTCCTAAAATGTTCTGGGATAATCAGTGTGTTTCTGTGTTAGAAGCGGCACAGACAGAGTCGGACTGCTGTAGGATCACGTGCGGATGTTAATGTAACGTTAGATGAATAGGTGCACTAACACACGTTATAATGATGTGAGATGGACAGGTATGATTAAGCACCGCCTTCTCCAGACACTCAGTGTATTAATATCTTCATCAGCAGCTGCAGAGTGTCATAAACACACCTGACTCCTGCCCTCTCATTAAACCAGTCTATTTGTACAGCAATTTAACTGAACCACACAACCGCTTCATAAATGCTGGCTGTGTGTGTGTGTGTGAGAGTGTGTGTGAGAGTGTGTGTGTGTGTCTATGTGTGTGTGTATGTGTGTGTGTGTGTGTGTGTGTGTGTGTGTAAGTGTATGGGGTTCACTCCTACACACATGCTCATTAAAACAGCAGGAAGTATTGAAACTGAGAGCGAGAGCGTGGGGATCATTTACAGTAGATATACAGTATACTTTGCAAACAAATGAACCCCTAGAGTTAAGATATATCCAAATAAATGAGGATCTGAGGATGTATTAAACTGAGAAAAAAAAAATAATATAAACAAAATATTTTTATTATTATACATATATTTTTACGTGATATATATATATATATATATTACACTTTACGCCATCGCTGCTTGCAGCTATATTTATTTATTTATTTTTTATTTTTTTTTCTTTACACTACAATACAATACAATTGTACACCTGTGGAGAAATAAATAAATAAATAAAAGTAAATCCCGGCTGAATTACCTACTGTTTTCTGACAAACACCAAGGTCGTGTGGTTATCTGATTCCTGTCTGAATCCACATCTCTGCGTTTACAAGAGGGAGAAAATCCTAAAGTTGTTTTGTAAATCCTTTTTGACCGTCCACCTTACGGTATATCTGTTGTGCTCTGATAATTTGCATGTATTTTAAAGATGGACACATTTATTATATTTATGACGTATTTACAAGGACAATATTTCATCACAGCGAGTGGAGGCTGTTAAAACAAAAAGAAGAAAGAGAATAAAAGCACGTAAGCATTTCAAATGGGCTGTTATTAAGGCAGCAAATGTGCAATATCATTTTTAAATATTATACACAATTACATACATTAAACATATTAACCAAGTAGCCAGGTCAAATGTTTCACTTGCGTAAATCAGAGAATGCATTAACTTATTTCTGCTGATCTCTACATTTTTAAAACGACATCCAACATTTAGAGATTAAAATGCAACATTTAAACCAACAGCGTGTCAATTTTCCTATTATTAAATTAAATATTAATGTATTAATTGTCCAAGCAATGTGACTGAACATGTGACTGACCGCATGAGAAGCACATTTTGGGGTTCGTGGGATCACAAACTCACGCCTCCACTGTGAACTTATCAATAATGAGATTGCACAGTTATTCGATTTTTATTATTATTATTTTTTCACACCAATTCAGTATTGCATTATCTTTTCCAGCTGAACCTGACCTTCACATGCATGTATGACCGTATGAAGACTGCCTAAGTGAGCACGGCTTGGCCAGAATAAGCTGTAATGAGTCTGGTGTGTTAGAGAGGCAGAGTGAGCAGTCATACAGCATTAGAGAGCAGCAGATACACGACTGAGGACAGAGAGATGAGACTTAAACTAAAAACCCAGAGGGATTAGAGAGAGAGACAGAGAGCTGGATGACGGTAGAGTCTCTTTCAGAACTGAAGGCAAAAGCAACAGGAGAACATAAATCGATTACAAATGAGTTACGCACAAACACACACTCAGATATTGGCTGAGGTTATGGAGAGGTCAGACGTTTCTCCACCAAAGCCAGTGAAGCAGAACAGAGCTGCAGTCCTCAGAGTCTCCTGGCGCTACTGAAACTCTGAGCAAAACTACTTCTGCGGGATAAATGAGTCTGCTGCTTTTCTGGGAATATAGCACGGCTCTGTCCTTTAGATGTTAATACAAAAGTTTAGAATTGATGCTATAGAACTTATGTAGCTCCTCCCCTTTTCAGCGCTGCAGTCTTCAGTCTTCAGGTTTGTATTTCCACAGTGTGAAGGTAAGGTTGTTCAAATTTATGAATGAACCACTCGTTTAAAATCTTCCCGGTCTATACTGACATTCATTCTGACATCTGCTTTAAACATTACAACGCGCATGATAATGTTGATTAACTCTCCAGGAAGTGAATCCACTTCACTGTATAACAACTCTTCAACAGTGATGCTATAGAGCTACACAAGAACAGAAGTTCAAAGACAGACTTCTAAAGATGGCTGCGCGCTTGTTTCGCTGACGCATACGATCTATAATACTAGATTTGTACATTTTCTAAGTAGAGTACAATAATTGTATTTTATCGTTGTGATTATTATGTTTTTTTTTTTATTTAGGCATATTTATTTTTACATGTTCCCTTTTCATTTTAGGTGAAGTTTTAGTTTTTTTTTTTTTTTTTTTTTTTTGTTTTTTTTTTTTTATATATATTTTTACTTTATTTCAATGTTAGTTTTATTTATTTTAGTATATCAGGTTAAACTTATCAATTCATATTTTAGGTTAAACTTATTAGTATTAATATATTAAATTAGATTTTACCTTTGTATTTTCTGCTTTCATGTTAATTTTAGTTAAAGTTTTAGTAATTGTGTTATCTATTTTTGTCACTTATTACTTTTTTGTTGTTCTTTAATGTCTGTCTGTCTCTCGCTCTCTCTCTCTCTATATTTATTTATTTCGGTTTTAGTTATTTTAGTACATCAAGCTAAACTAAATGAAGACGTGAAATGTTATCTTTGAAACTAGCTGAAATAAAAATAAGTTTAAATTTTGTTATATTTTATTTTATTTTAGTTAACATTCATTTTATTTTATGAAAAATGAAATTATTACTTTATTTTATTTCAAGTAACAAAAATATTTGTATTTTTAATTATTTTTATTATGTTAGTATTGCTACAACTTTGTAATAATAATAATAATAATAATAATAATAATAATAATAATAATAATAATTATTATTATTATTATTATTATTATTATTATTATTGTTATTATTATTATTAATGATGCATAGATCACAGGATTACAAAAATACATTAATATTCACCCAATTGTATTATTGCTGAAGTAGCAGTGTGGTCCGATTATTTTTTTCCTATTTTCATACACAGGGTTAGAGTTCAAATGTTCAATAAGTATGAGCATCAGTAATGGCAATGCTTGCCTTAGCAAACACACCGCTAATTATTCTGTATAATTACTGTTTGCATGAATGTGCTGAATGTGCAGGGTTGTGTTTCAGGTCTCAGCATCTGAAGGATGCACACATTTAGAGGCTGATGTTGTGTATCCGGCATGTTTAAAGTGTGGGCTCTTGGGAGAATTATAGGTGCTGCTCTCTCATTTACCTGCTCGGTTCCCACAGTAAGTCTTGTCAACGTTTTCTGGAAGACATCTGGATTTTGGCCTCTGTTCACAGCGGCGGGCGGATGCCAGATGTTGGTGATCCAAGGGCTCCGTGTGATGGTTTTCAGAAGTGGATTGAATAAATGGAGAGGTTCAGGTCTGACAGGAGAGCTTATCTTGAAGACACCGCTATCATCAAAGGACTTCACGAGGGCGACCGTCGGCTGGCTCTGAAGGATTCTGGAGACTTTTCAAAGCCTCATGCGTCCAGTGTTCATCCAGCTGGCTTCTGTGTCCCTCGACCTCTTGGACTCCTCCAGAGAGCTGGAGAAAGACGATGTGTGAAAGCTGAAGCTGTGGATCGTTGAGGGCTACAACTGAGGGTGTTCGTGAACCTTTTCTCTCCATTCGTTCTTTGGACGACAAAGTCGAATCCCTGCGAATAACAAGTAGGACGCAGCTGTGAGATGTTGCACTTTGCTGAGCATTTTTCATTTACACATGATGACCAAACCAACATCCATTGTCTAGACTGTGGGTAAAGTGGGTAAAAAGATGGATTAAAACAGCAAGTGTAACGTGTCTCCCTCATCTGCTTGTGATCGACTAAAACTCATCTTAACACCAGGTTAAAGGGATATTTCACCCAAAAATGAAAATGTGATGTTTATCTGCCTATATCGTTTTTTACCTCTGATGCACTTCAATGTCTGAACTGTCCTGAGCGCGTTCTCAACAGCCGGCGCGTGACGCGTCTTCTTCTTCTTCTTGCTTTACAGCGGATCGCAGACTTATAAGTGCATTACCGCCACCTATCTCCCATTGACCATTGACACTCTATCTACGATCTCAATTAGGAGTGTCAATGGTCCATTTGAGAGATAGGTGGCGGTAATGTCACGCGCCGGCTTTCGAGGACGCGCTCAGAACGCGCTCAGGACAGTTCGGACATTGCAGTGCATCAGAGGTAAAAAACGATATAAATACTGTTCAGTTT